>NC_056727.1:659757980-659902980 GCF_019279795.1 Protopterus annectens | reverse complement strand
ATTCATAATTTTCTGCTTATCAGTCTCCAAGGACAAATTATCAGCTGGGAGCCCTACTTTGTGTTTTGCAAAATATTTCTTAGAAAGGTATGCCATGCATCTTTTAATTACTGTATAAAATATTTTTTGGCACTGGATATTTCTTATCACTCTGTTAATAGGTCCTAGTCTATATAGAACAGCTATGCTGTGCATATGTTTCTTTGCCTCTCGTCCAGGTTATAGGTGAAATGTGTTCTTGGACCAGACCACTTACCTATGTAAGAATCTCAATATGACAGCAAAAATGGGGTGGCAGCTTAACTGTGCTGTGCTATCTCCTGATCCCTCAATATGGCAGCAAAGATGTGGTGGCAGTTGCAAAGGCAAATCCCTTCATCTCTCAATAAAGCAGCAGCATTCTTTCTATATGACAGCATAATTAAGGGCCCTATCTCCCCTTGATATGGCAGCAAATCCCTTGATATGCAAAATAGCCAAGCTTCTGTGATTTAACTTTGGGAAGTCTCTCTCATTGGCTCAAAATCGGAGCCAATGAGAGAGACTTTCTGAATACAAATATTGCACCGATATTGAAAGAAAAAGATACCACAATCGCATAAGTGGAGCAATTAATCACAATTAATCATGGATTTTTTTTTTTTAATGGGCAGGCCACCCAACCAGCACCGGGACCTAGACAGCTGCCTTGGTCGCCTTGTGCTGAACCCAGCTCTGTGTGTATGTTTGTGTGTAGATATATATATATGTGTGTGTGTGTGTGTGTGTGTGTGTGTGTGTGTGTGTGTGTGTGTGTGTGTGTGTGTGTGTGTGTGTATATATATATATATATATATATATATATATATATATATATATATATATATATATAAAGTCTATGATCACTCAAACTCAGAAAACATGAAGTGAGGAAAACACTGCATTCATTTCCTTGCCCTTTTATGAGTCGAGTCAACATAAGATGCCAGTGAACATTTAGATTCTATGTTCTGAGCATCAGTCGCCTATTTGGTGACAAACAGTAAGGCTCAAAGTTGATCATTTGTCCTTGCAGAGTGATAAACAGAAAATTATGAATGTTCTAGTTTCTGTATCCAAACTCTCTCTCTCTTTCTATTTACATATGTGCTTCTGAAGCAGGCTTTACTCACTAAATGTCTGCAGGGATTACTTTCTTGCATTGGAAACAATGCCCTTTCCATAAAATTGCACAATCTTGGAGTTGGTATATATAATTAGCGGGTGTTGGGGGTTCCTTTCACATCATCACTCACACTGGGGGCATCATTCTCTTCATCAAGCAGGAGTACTCAGAAGAAGCATAAGGAATAAAAGTGAGTTGCAGGGAAGGTGAGACTGCAGCTACTATCACAAAGACAGGAAAAAGGGCCACAGTTATCCCGGCAAATTGTTTTGACCACGAAGATTTCTCCTTAGTTTATCTTCAATGCTAACACTAATGTTTTGTTTCAAGTTTTGAGAAATAAAGAATAAAATATTCCAACATGCTCCAAGTGGCAAAAGTATTTTCTGTTTCTCGGACACATGGAAGAAAATTAACATTGTATAATAGGAAGACTTTTAACAACTGTTCTTCTTTCAGGAGTCAGTTTTTTAGATTCAAGTCATATGGGAGGGATCATTTCACTGAAAATCAGTGAAGAATCCCTGGAAACCAGAGATTTTATACACCTAACCAGTCAGGACTGGACAGAGATAGTTTTAACCACTAATTCCTATTCGTGCTCTGCTGAAACAAGGAACCCCTTTCTCCCCATTTATTGCACACTAATTCCCTGTACTCCCACAGCAATATATTTTAATGTGGTAGGAGTTGATCTGCAAAATTCTTAAAGGTACTAGAATGATTTGTGTTTAGGTTAGTGCTAAAATGAGGTCTAGGATAGTGTTTTGTAAACAAATGTTGATATCATATAAATCTCTTCTCTATCCAAAGCAGGGCCTCTTCTGAGAAAATGAATTGTTTTGTGCTAAGAGAGGTGTCTTTTTATATTATGCCACATGCTAAGAATGATGTCAGACAAAATGACCTGATGTACACTCTGTTATAGTGGACCACAGGGTGGGGTTCTAAATTTTATTTAAAATAACGACCAAGGCCAGTGAAAGCGACCCAAACTTTAATATAAAATGTATAAAAAAAAATACAAGCTCCAGTGCCTCGGCCAAAACGGCCTTTCAAGAGTCAAAAAACATAACACCAGCAAACAATTAAATACATCACTGCATTAAAAAAATCCACCAATAAAAATAATTCAATTAAACAATCACTGAAGAAATGTGCACAGACTGGGATAAATATGCAATTGGAAAAGCAAAATCCAAATGTAAAACAAAACGACCGTTTTATTTATTTGGTAATAAAACAAGTTTTTATCTTCAGCTAGTGTATTATTCCATTGGTTGTTTTGTTTTTCAATTAAACAATTAAATGAAAAAACAATCAAGTAGAATAAACCAATTCAGTTCAAGAGCCTTATAGTTTATAAAAACACTTTCCAGTTGCATTCTAAATTTAGGCCATTAGGGGTCAGAGTACTATATTTCAAAATAAATAAACTCTAAAAAGTAACTTCTGATACTTTAAAACTGACTGTTTTAAATCAGTCCATAAAAACTTTTAACTTTTGTAATATGGTACCCTGAAGGAGTTTTTCATTCCCATTATGGCACAAAGAAAAGTGCATGACAAATGAGTTTTCCAGCCTTTGGTTTCTTATATCGCTCAGATGTTCTAAAAGCCTGGTTCTAAATGCTTTTTTTGTTTCTCCTGTGTAAAAAAGATTATATATTAGCACTTCAGGGCATATACTGCCCCTTCTGTACTACAACTATACAACTCCTTAGGTGTATAAATCACATCATTAATTCTGTCAAAAAATTGGACTACATGTGTACAACCAGAACAGTGCTTACAGGGAATGGTACCAACTTCTCCCACACCCATGTTCCTAAATAGAACCAGTGTGGTATAATAACTATGAACCAGCATATCCTTCACATTACAGCTCCTCTTATAAGAAAAACATAATTTATCAGTAAGCAACCCAACTAAACTATTATCTTTAAATAAAAAATCCCAATAATACTTCACAATATTAGAAAAATATATCAGCAAAAATAGTAAACCCTGTAACAAAATACATAGTGTTATTTTCTTTATTTCCAGGTCCACCTCTTATGTTGCTATACCATTTATTATTTCTGGACATATCATGTCTATCATCCTTGGCTAGCTGATTAGTGAATGTTTTATAATATGCGTCTTGAATACAAGCGCTATCATAGCCCAGTTGTTTAAAATTGATCACACGTCTTTTTAAACTCAACCTCAAGAACCTTTTGTTCATTACAAAGTCTTTTTATACGGAGTAATTCTCCATAAGGTAAAGATCTCATCAAATGGGAGGGGGTGACAGCTCCCACCATGCAAAAAGTGGTTGCCATCCTCAAATTTCCTATGTATTCTAGTCTTCACCCCCACATTTACATTACCTTCCAATTCTAGATCTAGAAAGATGACATTCCTACCTCTTTGTACCATCAAAACATAAACCAAATGGATTATTATGTAAATCACCTAAAAATCATTAACCTTAACCTGTCCCTCATCATATAAAATATTAAACCATAAATGTATCTATAGTATTGAACAACATGGTTTTTATAAAACCCAATATGATGAAGAAATTGTAATTAAAAAAAAAAAAAACATAAACCAGTTGGCATACATGGGGTCAAAAGATGCTCCCATGGCTGTGCCCTTCACTTGCCTATACACTCTACCATTAAACTGAAAAAAAAAACTATTAGTTAAACAAAACAAAACCATATCTAACATAAAGTTAGACAGGGGACTATCTCCTAAGAAATATCTCAAGGCCGTCATACCCCATTCATGACGTATATTAGTTTAAAGGCTACAAACATCCATCACTTGCCAGAATTTCCCTGTTAACCAATTTATTGTTTTTATCTTTTCCAAAAAAATCAAAATTGTCATGTATATAAGACTCTAATCTTTCTACATAAGGTAGTAAATAATGATGCAATAACAAGCCCATGTTATTCAAAAAAAATAGTTGCTGGCTGAAACTATTGGCCTCCCTGGAGGTGGAAACAGGTTCTTGTGTACCTTAGGTAAACAGTAAAATTTCGCCAGTTTACATTCAGTAATAGAAAAAAATGTATTTCTCTGATACTGAATAAACTGGCAAATACTTAGCAGTTAAGGGGACATGGCTGAAAGGAAATGACCCGTTTTCACCCCCCCCCCCCGAAGCCCATATGGAAACTCAGTGTCCCTAGTGTTAAAGAGTAACATTTCAAGCCAGTCCCAGTGATATCAAGGGCTATAGCTTTGGCTATGGCCTAGATGACCCTATATCAATTAGCAGCTCAGATGCTTAATGTTGCATAAAGCGAAGGATGTGCATGCCCATGATGGCAACCCAGGGCCATACAATGCCACAGTTTGTCAGAAAAGGAGATGTCACTGTAAGAGGGAATCACTCCAGGCAGGGGTTGGGCCACTGTAATGCTTTGGCTGCAGCTCTCATTGCAAGTGCAGAGGAGTACGTACCCAGATGAGAGAGGGCATTGTGGTCCCATGGTGATGCAGGTCATCAGGTCCCCCAACCCAGGCCAGGATTAGACATAAATCCGTGCACCCTCTTTGCTGGGATGCTAGTGAGTGTAAAAAATGCAACTGAGTCTGTCTTTAGGGACAGAATTCCCTGGACAGTTCTCATCTTCACTTCCCTGGACAGCTCTCATTGAGGAATAGACATGACCAGGGAAAACATGGGCATTGCTGAACCCACTGCAGGGGATCAAAAGGGCATGGCTGATAGAGGGAGGGTTCATGTTCAGTAGGCACTGTGGGAAAAAGTACTTTAAAAAGAATAACATCTCAGGTAGCATATACTGTGTAGGAACAAAGGGGTTGTTCACTGGTGCAGAAATTGTGGCTTGGTGAATGTCCGGATATGAATATCACTGACAGGTTATAATTACTAACAAGAAAAGAATAAAGTCAGTTTTCTGCTGTTATGGTAACTTACTGACACTGTACTATCTTTATGAATAAGCATATTTAAGGTCATGCTTTTCTGCATAAAGTGTTCGACCTCTGCTTCAACAAATCATATGATTATTTCAATCTAATGCATTATACTTAAAGTGGAGTAGAGACAATATTAAATAAGCTCTCCCTCAAAAGTTGAATACAAAATAACATATATAAAAAAATCAGATTTATATGCCAGATATCAAATAAAACAATAAATGTTATAAATTACTTAAAACATAAATTTTAATAAGCTATGAAGTAAAACAACAATATATAATGCAGGAGCTGAATACAAATGTTGGTGATAAAAGGCATTTTGGATCTGGATGAGTAGGCTGTCCTGCAACATTGCGGGTTTTATTGTTTGATTTGTTATGATAAACATTGCTGATAATAAAGATGAACTTAGGCAATGCTCACAACACAGAGGAACCACAATGCCTCCCTCTCACAAAGGCAGTTAGATAGTTAGCATCATGCTGGTTAGGTGTTTTAACCACACAGCTGCAAACTGCATAGACAAGGTTACTCTTAACGATATATTATCAGAATGACATCTGCACTTTCTACCAGGTTAGAGTGACGTGGTGATTCACAGTGTGAGTATCAGAATGGTGACATTTGTGTTCATTTCCTTTTTCTCAGGAACACTGTTGAACATAATTTAGTTTTACCTTGCAGATTTTTACTTTGTAACCACAACAGCATGATTATTGTTCATAGAAGCTTTTATTAGAAACTGACCTGCTATGTTTACAAGATGTGAAATTTAGTTAATATTAAAACCATTCCATCCACTGATGTTACTTCTCACTCAGTAATGATGCATTGCATAAACTGCTTTACTTAAAAGGTAAGTTAGCTCTTGCCTAGCTATCAACACTTTCAGTGATGAGCACTGCCTTTTAAAAGCAAGAATAAGGGTTTACAGTCAAGGGCGCTGTTTTATGTGCTGTAATGTTTGACACCTTTGTAATCATGCATAATCTTTCACATACTGTGTTAATCATTGACAGTATGACTATAAAAATTAAACGTGTTTGCATTTTATATGACTATAACATCTTGTGCCACCACATAATATGTAGTTGCTCTCTAGCTCATCCCCTTACCCACACACCAAATGCAGAAGCCACATTACCCTTCGAGTTCCCCTAATACAGACATAACAAGTACAATAAAAACAAACTCTTGTGACTTCTATGATTATTAAGATTTCTTGTGACCTCTCCTCCCCTGTTATATATTCCCTGTCACAGAAACTACTTTGTAAATGAAATTAGACCATTTACCTATATTGCCAGTTGACAAATAGTTTGCTCCTTGTTCTATACTGCCTCCTTTGTGTTTTAAACTTAAGATTCCTGTATGTGTTTTTCCGGTCAAAAAATTATTTCTGGGGAACTTTTTGTAAACGTTCATCTGCTTTTTGTGCACTGTAATAATACCAGTTCCTTGTTTACTACCCACATAGGTATGATCTGACATGGTCATTAACAAAGAAGTCAAGCCACAGAGTGAAAACTTCCCCATAGTGTGTCTGGGGGGTATTTAGTAGTAATGCTCAGTTTCAAAGGTCTGTGAAATGCAAATTAAGTGTAATATGTTGTTTCCTGTAGAGGGGTTAGTGACAATTTGTTTCCAATTGTTCTCTAACACAAATGTACCAAATAATTATTTAAGCTACCTCAGGCATTGGATTTACACCAGGTTATTCCATGCAGGCAAACACATCTACACTAATATCTTCTATTGTACCTATGGAATAGATGAATGTAATTAATTATCCAAAGTCCTCCATTCTGGACTTAGCTGTCTTGTATACCTATAACAAAATGCACAGTTAATTAATCTGGGTCTATATTAAATCATCGAACACTTAGAAAAGTGAACGATGATTTATTGACCCCATGTAAGCGAAAGCTTACAAACTCGAATGCTTAGAACAGCGATGTTTTAAAAAATCGCTGTTCCGAAAAAAAAAATACACTTAAAACATAACATAAAGTGGGGAGACCACCCCGACGTGGGGGGCTGTGCCCCCACCCTGCCTACTTAAATATACCAACTCCACGATTGCACTACAGTGACAAAAACAGCAAAGTAACGGATGCAGCCAAGCTATTTCTTTCCCAGGGAAAAATATTTGCTTATATGCCGCTTCGTCATTTTGCCTTTTCGTCTTTTCAAGTTCGACCAAGATGCATTCGAAAGAATATGTCTTCAGTCATCTAATAGGAACCCATTAATATTCAAGCTAACACAATTTATTACATTTTCTGATTTTTTAACTGGGCACCAATCTGTTTCTTTTAGCTAAGTTTCCGTTATTCTCACAATATCCACATTTACTGATGTTTTAAAAGACTCTACAGTTCAAGCTATGGCTGTTTCTAATTAAGACTAGCAAACTATTCTTACCTACATCAGATCTGAATTTGGAATGACTTCCAAAAATTCCTAATTTACTTAGCTGTACTCTATCCTGTGCAAGCACATGGTTGTCTTCTAATTCATTAATGTGAAAAATGTAACACCCATACCTTCACTTATTCCAGCTTTCTTATGTATACATGCATATATGTACCCAGTCTATCTTAAAGTTAACATACTGACCAGTTATTTACCCATGCATGATCCCCAGAAAATATCCACTGATGTCCAGCTCTGATATATGTCAATAACTTATTAATTTCTCTGGCAATAGGAATAGCACCCTTGTGTCTAATGATGCTTGTTTTTATATGAAGTATAATCATATGAACTTGATTTTTTCCAATTTTAAGTTTTTTAAGGTTTGTGAAATGTCATACACCCTTGATTCAGGTAGATACGTAACAGCTCTACTGGCATTATAACCTTTGCATATGCGATTATCAGCTCTTCTAATTACTGAGTCCCCTATAATTAAATGTATTTCCTTTTACCTATAGAGGTACCTTCAGTTGTAATTTTATCGGTTGTAATCAATGATGTACTAAATATGCTAGTTACACACTTCCTTCTGTCTTCTTGCCTATCTAGTTATTCCATCTCTTATTGGTTTCTTCTCATTTTTACAAACTCATTTATATAGTCCTTTATACGGGACTTGGCAATTACTGCTTTTGCCCCTTTACCTCTCCTGTGCTTATTTGTGTCTTGAGTCAGTATCTCAGGTTCCCTATGTAAATTCTTTTTCATATTTCTAATTAGTCCCAGCTCATTTATGTTCTTCTGCATACTATCCCTAAAATCTAACTTGGTTTTCTGAACTGCTACTTTCCTTTTTCTGTCTCATTTTCCTGACTGTGCCTTTCTATTGATTTATCTATTATTGTAACCGAATTCTGAATTACTTTTGAATTATCCAGTTTGTTTCTCTCTGAATTCTCTTTCCTCATGCTATCTTTTATAACCTTCCTTTGACTAACTTTACTTCGGTTTTTCAATTGTCTTGAAAAAAGTGTAAGTGTCTGTAAAAATATCTGTTCGGTTTTGTTATTGCTTGTAATGCTCCCAGCAGTTTTCCTTTCCCCATTTTTTTCTTAGATTTACTTGAGTATCACATTCTACCTTAGTTGAGGAATTTATTTTAGTGACTATCTTTCTACAATGTTTGTTTCTATTTATTTCATTTACAAAACTCATCCTTCATTTTTTTTTACATTCCGCCCCCATTTTCTTAGAGCACATTGCTGGTTAATGTCCTAGTTTCCACATTATTTTGTACTGATGAAATAATCATTGGCACTCTATCCATCCTGAGCTTATCATTCTTTGGAGGTGGAATTAAATGAGCCACACTTGTATTTTCCTTTTCTATATCATCTAACAACCTGTCTTGATGTACTAAAGGGCAAAAGGTAACTGACTGACCAGTTTCCCACACTTTTAATTTTGCCTGCTAGTAGAAGAGAAAATGCACAATTGCCTCAACTCTTACTTCTTTAATTTCATCAAAAGTATTTCTGTATGAATATCTACTCTTTCAAACAATCCCTTATAACTTCAACCACTGTTTTTAAACCTGTAGCAGTCAGATAGTGACAATTTGAGTCATACCTTCCTCCATTGCTAACAATAATGCAGCACAGATCTGTCAGGTTGTCACAGTTAAAACAATACTTTCTTTCTGCCATCTTTGGAACTAAAAAATGATGTCATATTTGGCACTATATCAATAATGTATTTTTAAAAGGTCATTAAGAGCAAAGTTATTAAGATCCTCAATTGATCCAAATTAGAATTTGTTGTCGCTCTCATCTGTGTGTTTTCACTTTCACTTTCAAAATTGTATGTGCTAAATATGTTATCAGAAACACAATGTATTTCCCACTCTTTCTTTTTGTCTAAGTGTCATTAACCCAGGCACCAGAAAATGTGAGTAATTAAAACATTCTCAAATTTATTGATGTCTGATAAAAAAGCCTCATTTAAAAGAAAAAAAAAGCTTTTCTGGAAATTGTTGTATACGTCTTCAAAAACAACCTTCAAAAATCTCAGTTTGCACTGTTATTACTTTGTGTATGTGTGTGTGTGTGTGTGTGTGTGTGTGTGTGTATATATATATATATATATATATATATATATATATATATATATATGACAGAAATGGAGTTTTGGATTCTATGAAAATACCAGTATAAATGTAACCAGTGTGTTTATTTATTTATCTATTTCAGTTTGATTACCGGGGAAGTCCACTGGGCCAAGAAGTGCCCATTTTCAGTGGAGGCCTGGGGAGAAAAGCTCCAAAGGCAGTACAATCAAGGATACAATGCATGAGATAAAATACAATAGAATGTCCACACAGCAAGAATACATAGTAAGAACACTGCAAATGCAAAATTACAATAAAATGTCCACACAGCAAGAATACATAGTAAGAACACTGCAAATGCAAAATTACAATAAAATGTCCACACAGCAAGAATACATAGTAAGAACACTGCAAATGCAAAATTACAATAAAATGTCCACACAGCAAGAATACATAGTAAGAACACTGCAAATGCTAAATAATTTTTTTTTTTTTTTTTTTTTAGGTACTAACATAATTTGCAATATTTTCATCCTTACAGTCAAGTGAGAGTCATCTAAAACCATTTAGCTAGAATTAGAGAGCAGAAAGGTGCAGTAGTAGAGTGGCTTAGTGTAGAAAAACCTTGAAATTATATAGGGTGAAAGCAAGAACATTTCCATTTCGAAGATAGGTGTAAGAAGAGTTGGGTTTTGAAGTGTTCCGTGTTAGGTATGGTCCTAAGTGAAGGAGGGAGAGAGTTTCGTTTTCTACCTAGAGAGAAGGATAGTAGTTGCTGGCCGGTGGGATGTTTAGGTCTGGGAATGGAGATTAGACTTTGGTGTTCAGATCTTAATGATCGGTGAGGGATGTAAGGGGGAAGGATGTTGGATAATGCTGGGCATTTTTCTGGGTAGAATATTAATTTATAAGTGGTTGTTAGTTGCAGATAGTCAAGTTGGTTGGGGAGTTCTAACCAGTTCAGAGATTGAAGGGTGAGGCAGTGGTGGGTTGAGGTTTTGGATTTAGTGGCGAATTTAGAGATTTTATTATAGCAAGCTTCAAGTTTAGAGGTGAGGGAGGCAGACAGATTAGTTAGAAGAGGGGCACCATAGAGTAGTGAGGGAAGGAGGTAGGAGGTAGCTAAGGTTTGCCTAGAGGATTTTGAAAGAAATAGATTATTCCTGTAGAGCATACCTAACTTTTGGTGGGGTTTTTTATGTTTTGTTGTATGTGGAGGTCGAATTTGAGGCGTTCGTCAATGGTTATGCCAAGGAGTTTAGCGTAGGGGACCACTTCTATAGGGGTGTTGGTTTGGCTGAGGATGTTGAAAGTGTTTTTGTCAAAGGAAGAAGCCTTGGTAGGGAAGAAAATTAGTATTTTGGATTTATTGGAGTTGAGGGAGAGATGGTTTTGGTGCATCCAGTTTTCTGTAGTGGAAAAAGCTGTTTGTGTTTTAGAGAGAAGTTCAGAAAAGTTGGGGGCAGCACAGACTAAGGTAGAGTCATCAGCGTATTGGATGACTGTAGTGTCAGGGAGAGCAGTGTGAAGGTTGTTTATGAAGATGCTGAAAAGTATGGGACCGAGGATGGATCCCTGAGGAATGCCGGTAGGAGTAGGTAAGAAGGAGGAGGTAGAGTCCTTCCATCTGACAGCCTGAGATCTGTCAGAGAGGTAACTGGAGAACCAGGAAAGAGTATTAGTGGAGAGATTAAGGTTGGAGAGGTGGAAAAGAAGGTGTGTATGGGGGATAGTGTCAAAGGCTTTAGATAGATGTAGCAGAACAGTGGATACAAGAAGTCCAGAATCTCGGGCTTGATTAACTGTTTCTATGAAGGAAAGTAGGGCAGTTATGGTGCTGTGGCCGGGACAGAAACCGAGTTGGGTGGGTGTAAGTAACTGATTCTGAGTTAAGTAGGGTAAAAGTTGGTAGTGGACACATTTCTCTAGAAATTTAGATATTGGAGAGAGTAGGGCTATGGGCGGAAATTAGAAATGTAGTTGTTTTTACCTCCTTTATGAAGTGGTAGAATGTAGGCTGAACGCCAAAGTTTGGGTACGTATGACTCTTTTAAGGATCGGTTAATGAGGATGCTAATTGGGAGAGCAATTCCTTCGGCTGCGCATTTGAGGAAGGAGGGGGAATGTTGTTGGGGGCATTGGAACATGGCTTTAGTTTGGATAAGAGCTTTTTTATAAATGTTGTGGAAACTGGTTTGAGTTGGAACATAGGGTGACAGTTATTAGAAGAGTTTAGAAAGTTGGAAGGATTGTTGTCAGGGAATGTTTTGGTTAGCTTGGCTATAGAATCTGTAAAGAAAGTGTTGAAGAGAGAGCTCACTTCCTTGTCAGTTAAACTAGGGTCAGGGCAGGGGTTATTTCTTGACCCAGGATGGAGAAGAGAGTTAACAGATTTCCAGAATTGTTTTGGGTTGTTATTATTATTGGACTGAAGTTTATTGTAGTAGTTTTTTTTTACCCAGGTGATTAGTTTTTTTACTTGGTTGCGGAGTTGGGTATATTGGAGCAAGGCAGAAGACAGTTTACTTTTCTGATAAAGCTTCCAGGATTTGTCTCTGAGATGCATGGTATGTTTAGTCTCTTTGGTCAGCCAAGGAGCAGAATTGGCTTTGATTCGTTTGTTTCTTAGGGGGGCTAGGGAGTTAAGAGTGTTTAGGAAGATGGAGTTAAAATGTTCTACGGTGTTGTCGAGGGAGCGAGTGTAAAGGGTTTGCCAGTTGATTTGTTTGAAAATGTTGGAGAAAATTGTGGGGTTGAAGTTGCTGAGGTTACGAGTTTGAATGTAATGATGTTGGAATTGTGAGGGGTTAGCTGAGCGATGAATGAAGGCAGGGAGATGGTCACTAAAGGAGTCAGGGATAGTTCCCGATAGAGAGATTTTGTTTGGATGGGAGACTAAAATCCAATCTATAATGGATCCTGGGGGGTGGTTTTTGTTAGGTCTGGTTGTAGAATGGATTATTTGGGAGAAGTTGAAAAGGTTGATAGCTAGGGAGGGGGAAAGAGTGCTGATTTTGTTCCAATCAATGTTGACGTCGCCTAGAATAAATGTTTCATATTTTATTTCAGATGAGGCCCAGTGGAGAATATTCTCCAGGGTAGAGATATTATCACCTGGGGAGATGTATAAGGAAATGAAGCAGATATTTTTATGTTTATTGAGTTGGAGCAGACATGCAGTTATTTCAGTATTTTTGAATAGAGGGGTTGGGATTTGCAGGGGGATTATGGAGAGAAGGTTAGAGTAGATTAGGGCAGAGCTTCCACCTTTTTTGTTTAATCAGTCACTCCTGAGGATGTTGAAACCTGGAGGTAAGATTTCAGAATCAGAGACATGGGATTTTAGCCAGGTTTCGGAGATGGCTAAGATGTCAGATTGGTTGTGATTAATCCAAGCATGAACATGGTGAATTTTGTTGTTAAGGCTCTGGGCATTGATAGTGAAGACCTTAAGGGTGCTAAGAGAGGAAGTAGGAGAAGAAGGAGGAGGAGGGAGAGGCTTATTTAAAGTGAAGGAGAGAAGGAGTTGTTTGTACTGAGGCAGGGGCCAGGGTTAGGGTGAATGTCTCCAGATAAGGCTAGGAAATTACATGAGATAACTTTATGTCTTTTAAGTTTGGAGAGTAGGAAGATGTTTGGGGATAGTGGAAATATAAGAGAGAAGCTTTTTGTAGAGGAGGAGAGTATTTTGGGATGGAAGAGGTGTAGTAGGTTTATTGGGATAAGGGAGGGGGAAATGGAGTGGAAGTGAGTGAGTAGAAGAGGTTGTGGGTGAGTGAAAGTGATGGTATGAGTAGTACGCAGGTATGGGTGAGTTTTTACGCAGTATGAACTATGTCCTTAACTGATGTGGGAGAAAGTCAGAAAGCACAGTTGTGTAGGTAAAATGGTGTTCACAGTAGGTTTGAATAACCACAGTTGCAGTACCCTTAGCTATATGGGGTCATATCCTGCCAAGGATATAACAACCAGCCAGCTTCCTAAGCTTCAAGGCACTCCCCATTCACTCAAACCATTAGTCAGCTTGAGCTGAGCTGCTTAAAAACAGGTTTGTGCCACAAGCCCATCAGAACTTTCATGTCAAATGAGAGAGGTAAGCTGAGCCCTGAGAGAGCATACCTAGGGGTAAAAACAATACAAGATATAAACCTGACAAAACAACATACTCAAAAAACTATGGGGGGTGGAGGGAAGAAGTGATAATTCGAATATCTATTGTTATAGTAAGTTCACTTACAAACTGCAGTATGTTCATCACATTAATCACTGCTTCAGTAGTCTGTTATATCTGTAGATTACCCTGGGTTACAACATTTGGGAGATCGAAGGGGAAGGATCCACGATCACCTCGAAAATTTCCTAGCAAAGCCTAATCTAGATCTAGAGAAGGAATCAAGCATGTAGTGCTTTGCAAAAGAATGGTCAGAGGATCAAATTGTTCCATCTAGAATACTTCTAGAATCCAACTCTTTCAAAAAATCCATAGATGAAGCCAAGGTCATGGTAGAGTGAGCCTTAACCCTTCTTTAATACTTTTGTTGTGGTGAGAATAACAAAAGGTAATAGCCTGAGACAATCATCTGGAAATTGTCTGTTTACTCAGGTTGTCCCATCTCTGTACTTTCACAAGAAATGAATGACTGATCTGAAGAGCTGAACAGTTTTATCCTGCATTGATAGTATCCGAGTTGTCCATGGACATCAAAAGTATAGTGTGTCCTTCCTCCCTCATTTTTGGGTTCAAAAAAGAAAACAGAAAGATGGATAGTTTGGCTTAAAGTAAACACAGATGCCACATTAAGCATAAAAATAAGGATTAGTTCTCAAAGAAAACGTGTCTCTGTGGAAAAATGAGATAGGGTTGACATACCATAAGAACTTGCAACTCAGATACTCTTCTTGCAGAGGTGAGAACAATCAGTAAAACAGTTTTCCATGTTAAGAACCTCAAGTTAGCCTGATGAGCTGGTTCAAATGGAGCAAGTGTTAGCTTCTCTAACACAAAATTAAGTTCTCAAGGAGGAGCTACCAGTTTTCTTGGAGCTCTGTTATGCGAAACCCCTTTTAAAAACATTTTCACATGAAAATGCATTTAGAGAGTGAGATCCATGGGCACATATGTTGAAATGGCTGACAAATTAACCTTGATATTAAAATAAGAAAGGTCATAAGACAGTAACACACATGAATATTGTAGAACCAGAGAAACACTGTACCTGAAAGGGTGCTGGTTATGATGTTGGCACCAACTAGAAAATCTTTTCCATTTGTTAATATATGATTTTCCAGTAGCAGGCTTTCTTGCCTCCATTAAAACCTGCTGCACATCCTTGATAAACAGTTGCCTAAAGGGAATTAAGCCCATATTTTCCAGGCAGTCAGTCGAAGTTGATTGGAATCAGGGTGTATCAAATACCCCTGTTCTTGTGTGAAGAGATCCATTTGGTGAGTAATCTTGTGATAATTGTCCCTTACCATTTCCAAAAGAAGGGAGAACCACTGTTGCCTGGGTCAGAAGGGAAACACCACAATGATCTTAGGGGATTTGTGCTGAATCTTCAGAAGTACCCCGGATATCAGAGGAAAGGGTGGAAAAGCATGCAAGAACATTTTTGACAAAGGGAAATTAAAAGCATCTGCCTTCCAGGGCTTTTTGCATGAAGTTCTGGAGCAAAATTTTGCCAGATCATTGTTCAGAGATGAAACAAAGATATGTTCTTGAGGAATTCCCCACAGATGGCTCAAATCCTAGAAGACCCTGATCTAGTTTAAATTGTGTGGGTCTGCCTTTGTCCTGCTCAGCTTGTCTCCCACACAGTTTTACTATGATGGGATGTAGGATGCCTGTAGAGTGCGATTGTGCTACAAGCCATATACCAAGCTAACATGGCTAGTCTGCAAAGGGGGTGATGCTATGAGACCCCAAATCCTGAGGTATTCCCTTGCAGAGATTAAAGTCTGAGTGGAAAACCCTAGAAATAGATCTAGGTCTAGATCTAGAGCTATTTTTCTTTCTATAGAAGAAAAGCTCTTTGATCTGAGGGGCAGACATCCCAAGAACACAGTCATGTGTGATGGATTCAAAAAAGATTTTTTTAACTCTCTCTTGGAATCCCAGGTTGCATAAGAGATCTCTCACCCAAGAGAGAGATTCCCGACACTTTGAAAGACACTGGAAAGATGAGCAAGTCATCTAAATATGGAAAACATGATAGCCAGTAGCCTACATGCGAACATTTTTGGTGCAGTGAATAGTCCAAAGGGTAAGGCACATAACCGATAAAGTAATCCAGACAAATCCTGACATCTGGATAATATGGATGTGATGATAAGCATCTTTTAAATCTAGTGTTACCAGAAAACGTAGACAAAGAATAAAAGGAACAGGTTGTGAAGTGATGGGATTTTGAACTTGGGCACTATCACAAAGTGGTTTAGGAAAGAAAAATCCACAACTGGTCTCTAGGCACTTCCTTTCTTTGGCACCAAAAATATCCTTCAATGAAACCCTTCCCAAACTGGGAAGGAGTAAATGGCTTTACTACCTGAGACAACAGATGTTGAAAGATAGGGGAAATAGTAGGACCTGTTCTGGTGAATGAGGAATTACCCTCTGAAAAGGAAGAATTTCCTCCCACTGTCATTGTAACCTAGATGAAAGATCTTTGGAATCCATTTGTCTGAATGTATCTTTTGTCAAAGAGCAAACAGAGATTCAGACTTTCTGGAAAGGAAAAGGAGGCTGCCAGGGCAGAAGTGGGAGGGGGAATACAATATCTTAAATAGTCATTCTGACTTGTTAGACTGTCCTTTGTTTAGGGAGGTTCCAGCCTTGTTCTGGGAATCCCCTTTCAGTGTTAAACATCTGTTTACCAGCATTTTGCTGACACTCATTATTTTGCTTCTTGCCAAAAGTGGATAAGGGGCTAGTGAATATCTTGGAAAATTTGGAAAAGGAGGGCTGAAAAATCTGAGATTCCCTGTATCAGCTCTTCCCACTCATAACATTTTGATAGACTCTACAGCAAAGGGAAACAAACTAAATCTCTATCCAATGGAGAATTAAAAAGTAATTTTTCACATCTTCTGGGAGGTTTTGAGAATACAGCCAGGTCATTCGCCTCAAAACAGTATCAGTGACCTTAGTCCTGGAAGAAGTATCCACATTTAAAGCAAATATTTCCTCACAAGAAGAAACTGCAGACAAAACATTTCTTACATTTTTACAGTTAGTCAGAATAAACTTTAACATATGAGCCTGACAATTCAAAATTCTGAAGATCAAAGTTGCAGAAAATACACTTTATTCCCATACTTATCAATTATTTTCTCATCCTTAGCAGGGCAGCAGGCTGATTGTCAGGAAAATCGCAAGCAGTGGTGGCACACACATCTTCCAATTCTGACAGCACAGGAAGGATGGGGGAAGGTCCTAGAAATTTCATTTGTAACAGCTCCTAGTATTTTTGATGGACTTTGAATCCTCAGTATTCTCCCACTGAAATCACTGGCACATTCTGGAAATAGTCTCAGAGAAAAAGAAACCCTCAGAGGGAGAATCAGATACCATGCATGCCTCCAGATATTAATCAGAAATCTAAGGAGAAAACCCTGCATCTATCCCTTCATCTTCCTGTCCAGACTCAGAATCTTGAATCTCTTCAGTAAACAAGGCATCCTTTTTTTCTTTTACCAGAAACCACTTTATAAAATGGATCAGTTGCCTGAAACAGACCCGGAGCCAGACCTAATAAACTACTCCGGTTCAAGAAAAAATGAGAAGAAGCAGATACATGTTTAGTTTTCTGTTTTTAGCTGACAAAAAAGTGGGGACAATGGGTTGTTAATGGCAACAACAGCTTCCCAACGGATGGGCACAAAATTTGAACTAAACAGGGGAGACATTCCTTCTCCCTCTCCAAGGACTGACAAGAGTGTTTCTCCCTTGACCATTGAGGAGATCTCAACAGTCACAGATGATGTGGCTAACCCCCAATCTATAATGGCTGTAGGTGCTATATCAGAGGGATTTGGCATGAAAGATGAGTGGTCTGAGGAACCAACTTTGGCCACAGCAGAGGCATTACCTGTGGCTGAGGTAAAATGCTACCCTGCTGCAGTAGCAAAGACTATTTGCTTAACTTTTTCTTTTTGTGGCTGACCATGTGGTCAGCAGTTTGTTGTATGGTCAACCTGAAAATGATGCCTCTTTCTCTGGGAAAACAAATAGCATAATCAGGCAAATTTTGAAGTTGTAAAAAGTCATTTTTTCCCAATAAAGAAAACAGCAAAAAAAACACTTTAATTACACTTTGCCAACCTCCAAAATGAAAACAAACATTTTTCCATGGAAAAATTGTTTTAAACTGTTTTTTAAAAACTTTTAATCTGACAGGAAAAGCATACGCTCCCATTTAAAAGTACAGTTAAGTCTTGACACAGGCCATTAAAACACAGACTTCTAGACGAAAAATAACTTTCCTAACCAGGAAAGTACAATTAAATAATACATTTTTAAATCTGGAAGGTTTTTCCCGGAAAAGAACTTATCTGCTCATCAATGGAATGGCACAACCTGACCATCGATCTTCAAATACCAGCAGAGGAATGCTGTCTTCAGTGACAGGAGAACTCTGAAGGACTTGGCACTCAAGCCTGTCGTTTTGAGCAGCTCTTCCCGAGCTGCCTAATGATTTGAGTGTGTGGAAGGTGCGCTGAAGTTTTGGAAGCTGGCTAGCTGTTATCTCCTCAGCAGCATATAAACCGTATAGCCAAGGCTACTGCAGCAGTGATCAATATGATGAACATCACTAAGACCTCTCGACTGAATGGAATGTGTTACAACAATGTCTATGTCTATGTCTATGTCTATATTTATGATAAAATACCACATTACTCTTTCTTTCAAATATAAAGTTATGTAGTAACCTGAGTTTTTTACCTAATCTTTATGTTTTCCACCACAAACTTTATAAAACTTGACATTATATAGACTTTGCTGTCTGACCACTGTCCATCTGATCACACAAATGACACTAAAATATGTTGGTACATGCCTTTGCATCTCATTATGTTTCTGACTCCTAAAAAGAACAGTCTCTTAAATAGACCTGGAACCTTTTCTTTCACCAATGAATTTTAACGCAACAAAAACAGAGGAAACAGAATTTGTACTAAAAAATAAAAAGTAAAAACACTTAGGGAACTTGCAGCCAGCCACACCACCACTTGGATGTCAAATGGCAATATCTCTGATAGAGAAGAATGATTGGCCTGTCTCCACCCTCTGTTTTAGAGGTCAAGGTTATTGGGAAGGTGGTTTATGGAAAGTTGCATTAGGGATGCACAGGGTGACAACTGCCCCAATATGACAGAAAATAATGAGCATTTCATTCTAAATGTCATGCAGTTGGTGTGATACTCCTAAAATTATGCCTGCTCTGCTATACTGTCAGTAAAATTTCTACAGTGTTCTAGATCTTAGACTTTGACATATAGTCCTTGCCTGACTGCATTTGGTGTGGCCCTCTTCAGCCAGTGGTGTTGACTAGGAGGACATCATGATGTAACATGTCAATCCTATACTGTGGGAACTGCACTGGCTGTCAGTTGTGGCTTGGCTGGTCTTTAAGATCCTGACCTCTTACTTACTGAGCTTTGTATAATCAAGCCCCTCCACCCCCATCAAGAAACTTTTGATTTTCTTTGCCACACTCCACCAGCTCTATGTCTGCTAGTGAGGGATTGCTAGTAATTCCATGGATTAGTCCTAAAATATATGGGCATCCATGTAGGGTTACCACCGCATCCTCTTTATACAGAACAGCCCCTATTTCAGCACTTGTGTCTAGCGCTAAACATGAAAAATGGCAAATGTCCTCAGATTTTTGGGAAAAAAATGTTTCCATTCTCCTTAAGGGCTTGCGTCCAAAATTCTACTCTCTCCTTATTTCTCTAACTACCTTACTGTTTCATCATCATCCCTTTCCACTTTGATTTATAACCGTCTACTTGTGTTATGTGTTAGTGAGCGTAAAATAATGACGGACATTTGGTTTTCTCAGTCTGAGTTCCATGGCAGCTTGATATGCTGCCATGAAGCGGCGGACTCATTTTTCAGCGGGCATCACTTGTACATTAATACCCTACTAGAGAATGTCATTCTCCACTCAGGGTACTGATGTACAGTTTGGCCATTCTCTAATGAACAATAATTGATATGTTTAGCACTTTATTAGCCCCAATACAAAAACTTGAGTAGGCTGCAGTGTACTAAATAGTATTGCAAAGTCTCTGTGTTCATTTCTTCTGGTGTACTGTTAATATGAGATTTGGCAAATCCACATTCGCCCAGAGTGACCAGTAACACTACAAGGACTATGTGGTCCAAGTCACGACTGCTGGTCATTTGGAAAGACTGAGGTTCCTCTTTTATGTTAGACATCCACCTACATCCATCTTCTGTGAGCCTGTCCAAGAAGCATAGGTTTTCACTACCTCTGTTTAATGTACAGTGGATATTAAAAGTGTACACACCCCTGTTAAAATGCCAGTTTTTTGTGATATAAAAAATGAGGCCACAATAAATCATTTCAAAACTTTTCCCACCTTTAATGTAACCTATAACCTTTACAATTCAATTGAAAAACAAACAAATCTGTTATGGGAAAAAATATAAAAAATAAAAAAACGTACAATAAGCTGGTTGCATAAGTGTGCATACCCTTAAACTAATACTTATTACTGCTTATCTGAACCATATACCTTCTTTTTGTCTCCTTCATTTCTTCTTTTCCTCCCCTCTCCTTCTTTACAGTTTGCACATATGTCCTTACTTCTGGCTCACCCTCTTTCCTGTCTTCCTCGATTCTCTCCATTATATAGCTCTAAGATACTGTTACATCATTACCCGGTTCACTTTGATTGATCATCTGTTCTAAATAATTATCCCATAACCCCCCCCCCCCAATACTGGAGGGTTGAAATAGTACATTCCTTTTAGCTATCCAGCTCCTCTTCGAACAACTTCTGCTGGAATACCTCCTCCAAATCAAACTGCACTTTGTCTAATACAATACTCTGTTCCAGCACCTCCTCCTCAGATACAAACAAATTCTCCATTCTCCACTCTTTATCTTCTGTAACTGGTAGTGATTCTGCCAATAAATTTTTTGATGAATGATATGTTTATGTTAGATATTTTGCATGGTTGAAGTACTTAATTCATTATTGCTCTCGTAATGATTTACTTTATTGAGATAGAAAGACAGCTTGAGTGTGCGCACATATCTGGCTGTATGAAATATGATGTTGTCGCATCCCAGTGCATCACATAGGCTCTTATTGTATTTAACATACATAAACAACGCTTTCTGATTAGTAGGGGAGATAATGATGTGTTTATTGAAGATGCTTGAACTGTGCTTCAGCTATGCAAAAAAAATAAATAAATAAATAAATAAATATTATCAAGAGCGATACCTTGAAAGATAAGAAAAATCTTCACTACTTTCCCGCTCCGTCCACGAGACAGCAGCTTAAAATATTCATGCAGGCAATTTCTAAATGTTATGTTTTTTATTGTGAGCACCTCATGATTGCATATGGCACCCTTAAAATAATAATAATTGCAATATCACTAGGAAAGGAAATAAATCCCAAAACGAGCACATCTTAAAATTCTCCAACTACAAGGAGAAAAGGGATATGTATAAGGAAGATGATTGAGTTGTACTGGATGGTTGTAGTTAGTTAAGAGATTAAACCCTTATATGCTATTAGAGTAATTTATTTTACTCTACTAGAATGTCATATTGAATCTTTTATATGCAGTAAGGCACTAGGTGCAGTTTGTTTTATTAGGATGTGTCATGAAATATGCCCCGCATATAACACAGATAAAAACTACACAATAAAAAATATTACCACGAGCGATGCCTTGAACATTAAGAAAAATCTTCACTACTTTTCCCGCTCCGTCCATGGGACAGCAGCATTAAATACACACGCAAGCAACACCTAAATGTTTAATTTCTCATTGCGAGCACTTCGTGCTTGCGTATAACATCCTTTAAATAATACGTAATTGCAATATCACTAGGAAAGGAAATAAATCCCAAAACGAACACATCTTAAAATTCTCCAACTACAAGGAGAAAAGGGATATGTATAAGGAAGATGATTGAGTTGTACTGGATGGTTGTAGTTAGTTAAGAGATTAAACCCTTATATGCTATTACAGTAATTTATTTTACTCTACTAGAATGTCATATTGAATCTTTTTTTATGCAGTAACGCACTAGGTGCTGTTTGTTTTATTAGGATGTGTCATGAAATATGCCCTGCATATAACACAGATAAAACTACACAATAAAAAATATTACCACGAGCGATGCCTTGAAAATTAAGAAAAATCTTCACTACTTTTCCCGCTCCGAGCGATGCCTTGAAAATTAAGAAAAATCTTCACTACTTTTCCCGCTCCGACCACGGGACAGCAGCATTAAATACACACGCAAGCAACAACTAAATGTTTAATATCTCATTGAGAGCACTTCGTGCTTGCATATAACGTCCCTTAAATAAAACAAATTGCAGCATTACAAGTCAGGGAAGTAAATCCCAAAACGAGCACTTCTTAAAGTGCTAGTACACCTGAATTACGAAACTAACAAATAAAAGACATAAGAGAAGTTATGATACATATATAATTACAGTATTAAGCACGTAAAACATGATTAGAGTTAGCAAACAGACACTAAACAAAATTTTCTAATAGCTACTTTATATACTAACAGAAATAGCAGCCTACAAATAGTTATTGTTAGAAAAAGTTAAATATTATTAGATATGCAGTAAGACACTATTGTATAAGTAGATATAGATATTAATATTAAGAATTTCCAATACTAGAATATTACATATATACAACAGGAATCATAAATAATTACATAGGTTCATATGCTGGTGCTGGAATATCAACCCTAGGGCTTATATAAGCCTAATCATAATAATTTCCTGGCTATTTCTTTCCACATTGTTTGCTTACCTGGACTCTAGTTTGGTAAGGTGGTCGGTTTGATCCCCGGGGTGCTTTTCTCTCTCCCATCCAATCATTAAGGCTCTTTTTCGGATTCTGGCCACTCTCTGGGTCAGGAACCTATCTCTCCAGTGCATTTTACTTGAGTATTTTTGAACTTTAAGATGTGTAAAGATCATTACATGTATATGTAAGTATATATAAATGTATATATGTATATATATTGTCATATAAGTTGACACAAATTTTGTAAAGAGTTCTGGAATATGACTTGAATAACTACTTTCTCAAAAGTTAAGTGATAATAAATCTAATTATTTCATTAAAAGTGAGGAAGAAAATGGGAAATACTCATATAACTATAGAATAGATAATATTCTTATAGCACAGATATTACATGATACAGACTCTAGAAGTGAAAAATTACCTTAAAAAATTATGTGTCTAATGAAACTACAATCTAAAAAGAACATAAATAATATGCGAATTTTAACCATAATATCTAATCGACGAGGTATTGGAGTCTTAGCAGTGTCAATTAAAGCAACTGTGTCATGCTGGATTGATATGTGAAATGTTGTACTAAGATGAAACAAATTTTGTTAAATGTAATTGAAAAAGTGTTTTGGAATCCTGATTATAAGAAACTCTATAAGTAAGATTAAACTAGTATAAGCATGTTACTGATGTATAAATATTAATACTTACACACAAAATTGCATATAATTATCGATTAGCTGATCATATTAACTCTTTGATATATGTAAACAGTGACATACTAAGTTATGAGGTTAAGAGTCATTAGTCTAAACACTATTCACAGATTTAGAAGTTTTGTATGGGTACTTATGTTACTCATGCAAAGAGGTACATTACCTCATAGAGATAGGAAAAGGTGTAACCAATTAGAATTAGTTAATTTAGAAGTTTCCTTGTTTTCTTATACTGTTTTGGTGTCTACAGAAGATAAGCAGAACTTCCACATAAAGAATAGTGTAAATTATACATATAGTGTAAGCCAAGAGTTAAAACTATGTATATTTGCTGTCATACAAATTAAACATAAACCAACACATGAAATATCTGTCTATAAATATTAATGGACTGAATAATAATATCAAAAGGAGGAGTCTATATAAATACATAAATCTACACAATCCACAAATAGTATTTCTTCAGGAGACGCATCTACTAGATAAAGATATTAACAATCTCAATATTAATAACTACACAGTATTAGTAAGTTCTCAATATAAACAAAAGAAGAGAGGAGTAGCCATACTAATGCATAATACAACTATTTCTCCCAAAATAATTAACACTTTTCAAGACACATCTGGTATGTTTTGCTTAGTAAATATAGAGTTGAATAGGAAAATATACACTTTAGTTAACCAGTATTGGATACCAGGACTTGGTGTAGAAACAGTAAAACATAATTTTGAAGAAATATTACATTTAACTAAAGGTAGTCTAATAATGGCAGGAGACTTCAACTGTGTAACAGATGACAAAGATACAGATTCAAAAAGTAAGAGAAGAAAGTTAGCTATATCAAAGACACTTATAAAATTTATAGATGCAATCTCCATAAAAGATATAAATGAATTTGCTGATCCAGACTCATTAATTTATACTTTTTACTCTCATAGATATAAGACTAGTTCAAGAATTGATAGGATATACATATCCAATGACTTAGCAACAAAAATAAGTAATGTCAAAATAAGAAATTGTCCATTATCAGATCATAATGCTCTAGTTTTTGAAATGGAGCTTATACATATAAATAATAATCCCATTACAAGAATACCTTCATATGTTACAAAATTAACAGACTTTAAAGAATTTTTTGAAGGTGGAATAAAAACTTTCCTTGAACTAAATTCCACGGAGAACATCTCAGAAATATACATCTGGGACTCCTTAAAAGTATATATATATATATATATATATATATATATATATATATATATATGGAAAAGTACTATCCTGATATATAAATAAAAGAAAAATATGGAATTATGGAATAAAGACATGCTAGAATTACAAAAGAAAGCTGATAAATTAAAATTAGAAATTCAAGAAGGAAATAAAGATTTAATTCAAGAATTAGTACAAATTAACAACAAATATGCAGAAATTTTACATCACAAGACAATGATTAACCTAGAAAAGATAAAACTAAATTATTATTCATCAAATCCAGCACATCAGAGACAACTAGCTAATAAAACAAAAAATAATAATAAAATCGAGGCAAATAAAAGAATTATATATCCCTAATACAAGGAAAAAAGCCACAGATCTAAATGGCATATTAGAAGCATTTAGATTACAATATAACAATGATAACCTCTCAAACATTCAGGGAAAACCTGACAAAGATATAAAAAAATTATCTTAAAAACAAAATTCTTACTAGATTAACACAAGAACAAATTGATACTATAAGTAAACCAATTACTATGACAGAATTAAGATCACAGATTAAAAAGCTTAAACTAAATAAAGCACCTGGCCCAGATAACATAATACCAGAAATGTATAAAGTAATACCTAATCAAGCTATATCTTTACTCTTAAAAGTATACTCCATACTTAATCAAGATATAATTATACCACCTTCATGGAAATACTCATTGATATCACCAATAATTAAATCAGACAAAGATGAGAAACAACGTTCGTCGTATAGACCAATATCCTTATTAAATATCGATTATAAAATGTTCATGGCAATATATGCTGACAGGACTAAACACTTTCTTCCCATGCTAATTCATGATGACCAGACAGGATTTATTAAAGGAAGAAATACATATGATAATCTTAAAAGAATTCTGTCATTGATAGATTATAGTAAACATGCAAACTTAGATTTAAACATAATATCCTTAGATATTAATAAAGCATTTGATTCTGTTAACTGGAATTTCCTTACGCTAGTCCTAAAAGAATATAATTTTCCTACATCCTTTATTGCCCTTATCCAGTCACTATATAAAGATTCCATAGCATATGTTAAATTAGGTTCATACAGATCTGGTCCCATACAAATCAAAAACGGAACTAAACAAGGCTGTCCTTTATCACCACTGTTATTTGCATTACTTATAGAACCATTTTCAAATCAGATCAGATCAAATAGTAATATTAAAGGCATCTGCATCAACAAAACTTTATCTCTTAAGCTACAATTATTTGCAGATGATATACTTCTTACCCTAACAGACACCAATGCATCTTTACAAGCTTTGTTTAAGGAAATAAATAATTTTCAAACTATCTCAGGTTTACAGTTCAATGAAAACAAAACAAAAAATATGTCATGTAATACAAAAAAGAAACATATAAACAAAAAAATATTCCAAATACATAACAGAATATAATAAAATAGTATATTTAGGCATAGATCTACTTGAAGACTTAACTGACTCACTTATATATAATTATAATAAAACGCTAGATAAAATAGAGCAAGCAATATCTAACTGGAACAAATATATGTTTACAATGGGAGATAGATTATATCTCATTAAATAAATTATTTTTCCTAAAGTATTATATCTAATACAAAGTTTTTCACTGCCACCACCCAAGTATATCACTCAGAGATAAAATAAGCTAATATTAAATTTTTTATGGTTCCCAAACAAACCCCAAATTGCCTTAAATAAACATTTACCAAATTGGGAAGATGGAGGAATCAATTTACCTGATATTGAGATACATATTATGCCCTCTGTTGTTAAAAATATAACCCTATGGTTAAATGATCACTACAAACCTATATGGAAACAATTACATGAACAGGTCTATATGGAACGTAATCATAACAACATATCAGATCATTCAACTATAATACCATTTCCTTTAGTTTGGATGTTAAAAGATTATTTAGAAGGTAAAAATAAAAATAATAAACTCCCATCCAAATATATGAATATCACACTAACAACGTTTAAAGCATACATAAGCAAAGTACCAAATATTAATTCATGATTCTTTCTGACCTTCCCTATAGCTTTCACACTCACTATCCTTGATACATTCCAAATTCAGAAAATCAATATCCTCAAGATAAGCTCAATAAGCTACTGTCATCAGCTGGTAAAACAAGACAAAATATTAACTAAAGATCAGATAATCAGAAAATACAATATAAATAATGACCCATGGTTACTTCTGCAAAATCTAAGGCAATACCTTATAAATAGAATTGGACAAATGCAAGATACAGTTAGACATACTGTCCCAAAGTTTATTGAATATATTATTATAATTAATAATCAAACTTATCAAGGTGCTGGATATCTATCTAAAATTTGCAAAATAATTAAAACAACAAAAATATACCAAACAGACACCTGCTGGAATTATTATACACAGATAAGCAATCACCCTCCTAATGAAAAGGAAAAAAGATTATTTTAAAATCTTCTAAGAAGTCATCATTATCAATAAACTTGCAGTTATTCACTTGGAGATATTTGAATAGAAGTTTTTATACACCACATAAAGTATCTAAGATGTATGCTAGTGAAGATCTATGTTGGAGATGTCAGACTAAAACAAGAGCTGACTGGCAACACATTTTTCATGAATGTAACTGTCTTACTTTGTATTGGAATAATATTAATTATTTTTTTCAGACTGTTTTTAATGATAATTATCAATTATCAAAATCTATGATTTTATTCAACTCTCCTGTTCCAGATTGTGTGCCAAAAAAAGATTTTAAAATCTTATGGACTTTAATGGCAGCAGCTCGCAAAATCATCACCATTCACTGGAAAAGTGAGACTCCTCTTACATTTAATGAATTTAAAAATTTAATTAGAACAGTTGGACAAATGGAAATATCTACACTAAAGAACAGAACTACCAGACCTACATCCTTATACAACTCTTGGATGAAAATACTAGAAATAATTGAGAAAATGGACAAAGATATATGAACTTATATATCATTCTTCATGTTACACTTTAAACTTATTTATAGCTTTCTTCTTAACAGACACCAATGTATATATTTATATAATCTTTTTAAAGTTTATAGGTTTTACAATTGTATATATATCATATTTTTTTTTATTTCATGTAATATTTGACAAATTATCAATAAAAAAAGAAAAAAAAGAAAACATTTGATTTAGACACTAGTACACCACTCCTGAATAAACAAGATAAATATGGTTTAAGCCATAATATTTTTTAGTGGTTCTCTATCTTTCTAGGAAACATTTCTGTCCAAGTATACCATAAACCACTTAAACAATCCTTCTCACTATAGAAGTCCCATCTGTATCAGTTTTGGGTCCTTTTATTTCCATGGTCTTTGTAAAGTTTTTAAGTCTAAGCTACTCTAACTGAAATGCTGTTCTATACTCAGATGACTTCGCCCTTGTCACAGGTCACAGCTCCTACGTTGACATCAGTCTGCCATTTAAATGGATTGCCAACAAGGATTATAAATTAACGTTACAAAAACAAAAACAGAGCTGGATGCATGATATAAAGAAGTAAATCTCTGAATGTACCAAAATGACCTCGGTTCAGCTAGTGGTCAGGCAGGGATGGAGGATGAGCTGCCAATGTCAAATGACCCATCCCAGTGGAAGGTGTTGGCAGAATTCCACTACAAGAGTTCCAGCTGGGGAAAAGGGATGGTACTCCAGCTCCTGCAACCTGGGACTAGGGAGCATAAGCCTAGCAAAAAGTGTGCAAGCAGTTTAGTTGGAATCTTAAGGATACATAGATATGTATTCACACTAAGAGCTTTGTACCATGCTTTCAAGCCAACAACGGGAAGTAGTAGGAGTGCAAAAATAAAATATCCTAACCCCTGCTCTATAAGTGCCATGATACATTGCTCTTGTCTCTCTCTCTCTCTCTCTTTCCTGGTGTCCTAGAAATAGGGGTCCTGATGGTGGAGGGCCGACAAGGGCTAAGATAAAATAGGAACTTTACAAAAAACAGTAACATGCTGTTTGGCACTCCTGCCAAACTTGGATCTTCCATTGAAAAGGCAACTGTACCAAAAATTAGAAATAAAACAAGTTTTTCATCATGTCTTAGCATTCTCTGTAGTATTACTATCTTACTATCCCTGTATTACTCCAACTGGTCATTATGTTCTAATTCTTTATACTTCAAAATAACATGAAGGGGGCTATCATGTTGAATGATTTCATTTGAGAGTACAGATTTTTGCCTCCTTGTTATAATTTTATGGAAACAAAGTAGTCTCCATGAGAAGAATATTCACCACAGTAATATTTCTCCAGCCACTTCAGTGAGAACACTATGATAACATTTTTGATTATCTCAGAAAAAGAGGGTCAAGTTGGTCTTTTGCAATGACATTTTTTGATTTTTGTTAGTGGCTATTTTTTACATAGAATTTTAAATTACATTTGACCATCATACCTGAAACAGTAGCTTATTTACTGCTTTTGTTTAGAATCAGAACTGTAGATGTTCATCATATTAACGACTGCTGCAATAGTCTTGGCTGTATAGGTTATATCCAGGCAGGGATATAACAGCCACCTTCCAAAGTGTCACGGCACCTTCCACATGCTTAAAGGTTTGAGCACCAAGCACTCCAGAGCTTTCCTGTCACTGATGAAAGAGCTCCTCTGTGGGCTTTTAAAGACCGAAAGTCAGATGTACCGCTCCTTTGCTGGACAGATAAGTTCTTTTTGGGGAAAAACTTTCCACATTAAAAAGTATATTGTTTAAATGAATTTTTCTGATTAGGAAAGTTATTTTTAATCTAGGATTTTGTGTTTTAATGGACAGTCATAAGACTTAACTGTACTTTAAAAGGGAGTGCACTTTTTTCCTGTCAGTTGGAAAGTTGTTTTAAGCAGCTGAAAACCATTTTTCTATGGAAATTGTGTTTATTTTACTTTGGGGATAGCAAAATATATTAAACTACTATTTAATGTGTTTTTTTGTGTGAAAAAGTAGCTTTTAAAATTTTACCAGTTTATGCTGCTTGTTTTCCTCTGAAAAAAGGCGCCATTTTTGGCTTAGCCATAGAACAAACTATCAATCTCACAATCAGTCCCTCTTCCAACCACATAAAGAAAAAGTTAAAAACACAACCTTTGCCACCATAGCAGGCTAGCAATTTGCCTCAACCACAGATGGCTGAGTCTGTTGAGGCTAAAAAATGGTTCCTCAGACCACTCGTCTTTTACCCTGATCCCCACCGTGTAGCACCTATAGCCACTATGGACCTGGAGTTAGCTGTGGCTGTTAGGGTCCCCTCAGTGGGCTAGGGAGAACCACTTTTGTCAGTCCTGGGAGAGGAAAAAGGGAAGGCTTCCCTGTTTAATCAGAATGTTGTGCCCATCCCTGGGGAAACTGTTGACTCCATTCAGCCCATTGCCTCCATTTTTCCAGTCAAAAAGAAACAGTAAACTAAACATGTATCTATTCCTTCTCACATTTTCCTAGGCATGAGTGGTTTACTAGATTTATCTCAGGGTTTAATTCAGGCTATTGACCCTTCTTATAAGGTGGATTCTAGTAAAATAAAGAGGGATGCCTTTTCCTGAATGGATTTAAGAATCTGATTCAGAACAGGAAAATCATGGGACAGACACAGGATTTTCTCCTCAGATTTCTGATTCAGATTCATAGGAGACCACAGTACTTGATTCTCCCTGTCGGGCTTTCTCTTTGTCTTTCTCTTTCTCTGAAACTATTCTGAGAATGTGCCAGTGTTTTCAGTGGGCGAATATTGAGGTTTCAAATGCCCCTCAGATAATATTATGAGCTGTTATAGATAGAATTTCCAGAACTTTCACCCATTCCTCCAGTGTAGTCGGCTTTGGATTATGTGTGTGTCACTACCTGCAGTTTTCCTGATAGCCAGCCTGCTGTCTCTAAAAAGGCAGATAGATTGTATAAAGTTCCACAGTTTTTTAAATTTTTACATACTTATCCCAAACCTGATTCACAAGCTATAGTTTTAGTTAATCCTACTGCAACTAAACATTTAGTTAATTCCAATCACACACTTTCTGACAATTATGAGAAATAATTGCTAAGTATGGGAATAAAGTGTATGCTTCTGCCACTTTGATTTTCAGAATTTTGAATAGTCAGGCTCATGTTAAAGTTTATTTTGGCTAATTGTGAAAGTAAGAGGAAAATCTGTTTTAAATGGTTTAATTTCTTATATTTACAGGTCACAACACATTGTTTAAAGTGTGTATGTGTGTGACTCTGTTGATACTTCCTCTAGGACTATTGCCACTGACACTGTTTTGAGAAAATTTGCCTGGCTGCATTCTCAGAACCTCCCAGATGAATATGAAAGCTGACATTTTAAATTCTCCTCTAGATAGAGAGTTAGTTTTTGGTCCCACTGCTGCAGAAGGTATAAAATTGTGATTTGTTAGACCTCCTTTTCCAAATTTTGTAAGGGATTCTCTAACACATCATCCAATTTTGGAAGTAACAAAATAAATAGTTTCAGCAAAATGCTGGTAAACAGATGTTTCAGAAGAAATGGCAAGGAGGTACAAAAAATAATGCAGGGACCCCCTCCAAAACCATCAACAGTCCAACAAGTAAGAACAACTATTTAAGTGACTTTGCCCTTCCCTGTCCACCCACACTGACAGTCCTGTGTTCCTCCAGAAAGTATGAATCTCCACTTTTCTCTTTGATAACAGATAGTTTCAGACAAATGGGTCCTGAAGACCAGACTCCTCCATTTCCTCATCTTTCAACATATGTTGCCTCAGGGAGTGATACAGCCAGTTGCTCCTTCCCAGGTTTGGAAAGGTTTTTATTCAAAGATGTTTTGGTACCAAAGAAATAAAATGCTTGGAATCTAGTTCTGGATCTTTCTTTCCTAAACCAATCTGTGAGAATGCCCAAGTTCGAAATGCTGTCACTTCACAGCTTGTTACCCCTTTTTCCTCATTTAAGCTTACTGGTAACACTAGATTTAAAAGATGCTTAACATCACATCCCTATTCATCCAGACTTCAGACGTTTCTTAAGGTTCTGTAGGTCTGGATCATATTATCAGTTCTCGCCCTTACCCTTTGGACTATCCACTGCACTAAGAGTGTTCACAAAATGTTTACCTCTAGTTATAGCACATTGCAGCCTACAGGGTCTCCACATTTTTCCATATGTAGATGACTTGCTTATCTTTGCAGAGTCTTTTCAAAGCATCAGGAATCACTCACTTGAGTGAGAGATCTCTTACACAAGCTGGGGTTATTATAGAACAAAGTATTTTGACTCCTTCACACAGGATTGTGCTCCTGAGCTGTCTGCTAGACACCTCAGTTCAAAAGGCTTTTCTTCTACAAGAAAAAATAGAGCTATACCTAGATCTTTTTCTAGCATTTTCCACTTAGAATTTGGTCACTGCAAGGGAATACCTCAGGATTTTGGGTCTAATGTCATCTATCAGTCTTGTGATATCCCAGACAAAATTCCACATTTATTTATTTATTTATTTGCCCAGAAAGTCAGAATAGGACAGAGCCTATTTTCAGGGGAGGCCCATGGAGAAACACTCCAAATGCATGTCTTTTGAATGAGAAAGATACAATGGTATATGAAGTCTCTTTCATCCCACCACCAACACCCATTATCTTTTCAAATCCCAGTTCTGAGGTTTGTCAAAAAAGAAATCACTTGGTGGAGACAGCAAATATCCCAAAATCCAGGTCTCCACTTCACCCCTCCTGCTCTAAAACAGACATTTAGTCACCACAGATGCCTCAGACTTTGCTTTATGAGCAGTTTCAGGAGAGAAAAATGTGCAACACATTTGGGACACTAGGGACAGATACAAACACATAGATATTAAGAAGATGCTTGCTCTGAACTATTTGAATCATCTTTAGTGCTTGGAGCTCTACAAGTTATTACAGACAATGCTACAGTAATGTGCTAAATTAGCAAGCAAGGGGGAACCAAGTCTTGACCCTTTTGCAGACTAGCCATATTAACTTGGGATATAGCTTCTCAGCAATCTAGATCCAGGGGTCTTCCAAGATTTGATCCATCTGAGGGGAGTTCCTCAAATCAACCTCTTTGCCTCTTCTCAACAATCAACTGGCAAGATTCTGATCCTGCAGTCGAAGCAAGAACTCCTGGAAGACAGATGCCTTTTCCATTCCTTGGATTGGAATGTTCCTGCATGCTTTTCAACCATTTCCACTGATATCTAAGGTACTTCTGCAGATACAGAATGAATCATTTAGGATTATTGTGGTGGCTCCATTCTGGCCCAGACAACCATGGTTCTCTCTTCTTTTAGAAATGGCTAGGGGAAATTAACACAAACTTCCTCACAGACTGGATCTACTCACACAAGAACAGGGATGTTTGAGATAAGCACTGACCCCGATTAATGTCAACTAACTGCCTGGATGATTGGGTCTTAATTCCGTTTAGGCAGCTTTTTTACTGAGGATGTGCAGCAGGTACTAATGGAGGTAAGAAAGCCTGTAACTAGAAAATTGTGTATTAGCAAATAGAAAAAGGTTTTCTAACTGGTGCTGACAATATAAACAGCAATCATTCAGGGATAGTGTTTCTTTGGTTTTACAAAATTTGTGAGTTACTATCCTTTGGCCTTTCTTAATCCTCCATCAAGGTTCATTTATTGTCCATGTCAGCATATCTGCCCATGGATCTTCCTCTTTCAGGATATTCTCATGTCAAAATGTTTTTGAAAGGGGTTTGCATAAGAGACCTCCAAGAAAACCTGTGGCTATTGCTTAGGATATTAATTTTGTGTTGAAGCTAACACTTTCTCCATTTGAACCAGCTCATTTGGCTGACTTGAGGTTCTTAATATGGAAAGACCTCTGCTAGTATCTGAATTGCAAGCTCTTATGGTAAGTCAACCCTGTCTCATTTTCCGCAGAGACATGGTTTCTTTCAGAACTAATCCTTCTTTTATGCCTAAAGTGTTATCCAAGTTTACTTTAAGCCAACATATTAATTTCCCCATTTTCTTTCCTGAATCTAAAAATGAGCAAGAAAGGATACTCCATACCTTGGATGTCCACAGACAACTTGGGTACTGTCTTCACAGAACAAAATCTTTCAGATCTGTGGATCAGTTATTCATTTCTTGTGAAAGTAAGAAGAAGGAACAACCTGTGTCAAAACAGACTGCTTCCGAATGGTTGTCTCAGGCCATTACCTTTTGTTATTCTTACCACAAGAAAACTATTCGAGGCAGGGTCAACGTCCACTTTACCAGGGCCTTGGCTTCATCTATGACTTTTTGGAAAGGACTGGATTCTAGAAGTATTCCAGATGTAGCAAATTAGCCTTCTGTATATACTTTTACAAAGCACTACAAACTTGATTCCAGCTTTAGGACTAGATCAAGCTTTGCTAGGACCATTCTCCAGGGGCTCCTGGACCTTTCCCTTCCATCTCCCAAATGTACTGAGCTAGGGTAATCCACCCATATAGCTAAAGCTACTGCAGCAATGATAAATATGATGAACACAGTACAGTTGTATAAGTAAACTTACTATAACAGTAGATATTCAAATGATCTATTTTCTGCTGCAGTAGCCGCTCTCTCCCTCTATACTCCTTTTGTTTTTTTTTGTTTGGTGTGTGTGTGTGTGTGTGTGTGTGTGTGTATGTGTGTGTGTGTGTGTGTGTGTGTGTGTGTGTGTGTGTGTGTGTGTGTGTGTGTGTGTGAATATATATATATATATATATATATATATATATATATGTGTGTGTGTGTGTGTGTGTGTGTGTGTATGTATGTATGTGTGTGTGTGTCTATATATATATATAGATATATATATATATATATTTTTGCCAGTGTGTGTGTTTGTATATATATATATATATATATATATATATATATATATATATATATATACACACACACACACACACACACATTTATATTTCCAGCTATGTCCTCTTAGGGATCAGTCTCTCTTTCTGTCTCCCTCTCTCTCAGTTTTCATGAAAGCTCTCCAGGGCTTAGTGCTCAAACCTGTGATTTTAGATAATGGTTTGAGTGAGTGGAAGGTGCCCTGAAGCTTTGGAAGCTGGTCAGATGTTATATCCTTGGCAGGATATAACTCTTATAGCTAAGGGTATTGCAGCAGTGATCATTCAAACATCTACTATTATGTTGAGTTTACTTACATAGTGGTACATTCCATGTCATATTTTCTATCCAAGGTGTATCCTGCAATCATGGGTTGTAATGGATAATAAACACATAAAAATACCAACTGCATTCAGAACTAAGATTTAAACATTTTAGTTGATCCTGCACCAATAATCAGTGACCTGCCTCATGCATTTATTTTGTTAAGACTGCAAAAGTCTGAGCTGTAGCTACTACCCTTCAAAGCTACATAACATCACAGATAATGTGACTAATTTTGTCAGGAAATAGCACAATTGTATGTAAAATCCTGAGTTGATATTTAGAAAAATAGCTTCAAGAAGAAATAATTAAGACTGCTATATAGATTATGTCTTCTTTGTGACATTCTTTTTTTCCAGTAAACATTTTTTATTAAATTATCACATATGATACAGGCAATCTTACATTTATATAAATGAAAAACAAACAACATTGACAGCACTTTAGTTCCAAACATTATATATCATAAACACCATTGAAACATCTGTAATGGCAAACATTATACATCACTTATAAACTATTCCTTCATTGTCAGTTAAGCATCATATGGCTCATTCAAATTCTGGCTCTTAAACCTTGTCCGTTCTCTGCATATATTGCTCCCACAATTCCCATTTCTTCCAATGTAATTTGTTGCTTCCCTTTTCTAAAGGTCCCAATTCCAGTTGTTTTATCTCTGTTACTATATTCACTACTTCTAATAAAGTTGGTCTAGGCTTTGATTTCCATTTTCTAGTAATTGCTTTTTTGGCAGCCACCATAATTAGACTCAATAAGGCCTTACCATGTCTAGGCAATTGCGATTCTATATCATAGCTCAAATAAATCATTTCCCCAGTCAATCCAATCCACTTACCCAGCATCTCAGAGTGGTCCGCAGGGAAACGCTAAACTCTGCCAACTCACTACACTCCCAAAAAGTATGATCCCAGCCACCTCTTTCCTGCCCCATCACACCTCTAACGTTTCCTATCCACCCAAGGAAAAATTCTTTGGAGTCTACTTTAGGTATACATATATATATACTATAGGTATAATAGGTATAAATGAATTGCTTATCCAATCTCTCTTCCCAATCCTTTCTAAGCTCCCCTGATTCTTATAATGCAGTATTTTATATGCTCTACTAATTATTCCTTTTTTAATGGCAGCTTCTGCTCTAGATTCTATTAAAAACCCTACCAGAGCTGGTCTTTCATTTAAGACCCCCCCTATTTCTTTCTCTATGCCTATACTCTGATATCAATCCTTGATATGGAAGCCAATCTCTAACCTGCAGTCCAAATAAATTTGTGGCTTCTTCCCATTCTATTACCTTTCCCTTTCTAGTTATTTGTTCCTAATACCTTGGTTCATTTTCCAATTTTCTTCAATAAATTCCACCCCCCTCTTGCCTATTATCTGTATCCCTAACCACAGACATCCCTATCAGCAGAATCTCCTTTCTCCACTCTGTTGCTGGTTTAGTTCTTGGAATACTCCCTGCTATTTTATGAATATAATACTCTGTATGATTTTTCTTGTTCTTATGAGTCTGTATCCAAAATCCCAATCTCTTCTTATTCCTTGAGCTTCCTCCCTGTATCATCTATCATCATCATTTCTTTCCACTTTGAATTATAGTTTCCTGCTTGTGCTATATATAAGAGCCTTAACTGTGTTGCTGTAAAACACCCCCTCAAATTGGGTAATCCTAGTCCTCCTTGTTCTGGTAGAAGAATCATCTTATCCCACTTAACCTTTGCTGCTTTCCCTTCCCAGACAAAATCCTTCAACTCTTTTTTAACTGCTATCTACAGCTTCTCCTCTGGTTGATAAAATATGTGTGACCTGTGTATAAGACTAAAGGGACTAAAACATTTTAATTGCTTACATATTAATATCCATATCCATATAACAAAGTTTCCAGTTTCTCAATGTTTGTATTATCTTCTGTTTAGTCTCTTCCCACATATACTTAGCTGCCACAACAGAGTCATTTCTAATCCATACTCCTAAATACTTCATTTTATCATGTCCCCATAAATACAGTTATTATTGGACCAATTTGTGTGTGGGTACATAATTTACTGCTATTGCCTTTGTTTTAACTTCATTCATTTTGTATCCCAAGAAATCTGAAACTATCTTAAAATATTCCACAACACTGTAATTTCCCTTTTTGGTTTTGTCATGTATAAAATAATATCATCTGCAAACAGAGCCAGCTTTTCCTGCCTACCATACCAATTATGTCCTTGAATTTCTAGATCCCTTATTTTCTTTGCCAGTAGTTCTAAATATAAAGCAAACAACAAAGGGGAAAGTGGATGGACAACCCTGCCTGGTTATTCTATTCAAGCCTACGTTATCAAAGAGGACCCCACCCACTTTAATTTTTGCCTCTGATCCCTCATATATACTCCTAATCAACTGTATAATTGTATCAGGGAAATTAATGTTTCCATTGCTCTGCTCATGTAGTCACAGTCTGCTCTGTCAAATGCTTTCTCTGCATCAAGACCTACCAATAACAGTGGTATTTTCGTATATTCTGCTTCCCTCTGGATCATCAATGTTCTGTTAACATTGTTAAATATTTGCCTCCCCTCCACAAAACCACACTAGTCCAGATCTATCAATTTTGGTATCACTTTTGCCATTCTTTTAGACATTATAGACATAAACACTTTATAAGCATGGTTTAGTATTGAAATGGGCCTGTATGAAGCTGGATCTGATGGATCTTTACCATCTTTAGGTATTACCATTACCACCGCTTTCTTCCAGGATGCTGGTTCTTCTCCTCCTCTTAAAATACTGTTAAACAAAACCTTCCAGATCTTTATCATTTTTTTCCCTCCTAGCTTCCAAACCGCCACAGGAATACCATCTATTCCTGAGGACTTTCCTGTAGATTGGTTATACATAAGTTCATAGGTTCATAGGTGTGTACTAGGCTAACAGCCCTGGGGCCTTTACAAGCAAGCCATAGATTACCCTGACATAGTGCCACCTGACCATAGTTCCCAGTGCTTCTGTCAACTAGAGCCACTGGAGTTATCCCAGGGGTGAATTTTCTGTTTCCATCCACTCATCAAGATTTCTCTTGAAGAAGGTCAGCAAGGTGCTCTGCTTGACATGTATGGGAAGTCTGTTCCATGGCATGGGCAGTTTCTGGGTTATGAACCTGTCCCTCCAGCATGTTCTGTTAATTGTGATAATGAGGTTGAGGTCTCTGGAGCATGGGGTGCAGACGGATTGAGATTTCTTTAGATGTAGCATTTCTAACAGAGCTGGGTCAGACATGGCTTTTGTAAGTCAAGCAGAGATTGCCTCTAAGCAGGCAATATGAGAGAGAGAATAGTTGGGTTTTGTTGAGTCTATCCATATAGGACAAGTGTTTAAGGCCTAGGATCCTCTTTGTGAGGTACTTCTGTGGCCTCTCCAGTTGTTGCAGGTGTCTAGTGAGGTATATGCCAAATGGGGTATTGTACTCGCTGATTCACCTAAGGAGGGAAGAGTAGAGGGAGACAATGACCTCTTTCTTCCTGGATGCAAAACCCTTAGTAATGAGATGTGCCACATAGAGGGACTTTCTGACCACAGTGGCAATGTGGTGATCAAAAGAGAGGTTGCTGTCAGCCTGTGTTCCCAAATCTTTTATAATGCCTTCTGTGTTCAGTGGACTACCATCAATGTGGTAATTCATGGAAACCAGGTTTTTCCCAAAGGGGACGATGACACATTTTTTGGCATTGAGCTTAAGGCCATGGTTCTGACACCAGTCATTGGTCTCAGTGAGGCCATTCTGTAGGATGTCAGCATCACTTGGGGAGTTAATAATAGCTCCCAACTTGCAATCGTCTGCGAACTTTGTCAGCCAGAGTCCCTTTGTGTTGGCCTGGAATTCAGAGAAGTAGATACCAAACAGGAGAGGACCCAGGACCGAACCCTGTGGGACTCCACTCATAACTAGTCGGCAGTTTGACTTGGAGTCAGCTATTTTCACACTGTAGGTTCAGTGAGCCAGTTTGCAACCCACCTAGTGGTACAGGGGTTGATGCCAAGCTTAGTGAGTTTTTCTATGATTCCTGAATGGGGAATGGTATCAAAAGCCTTGGCTAGATCAAGATAGGCTGTATGAACCACCTTGCCTTCATCCACAGCTCTGGTGACTGACTCAAAGAAGTCGACCAAGTTGAGCAGGCATGATCTACCCTTCACAAAAACAAACTGTGTGGGATCGAGAGTTTGGAGATTCCCTATATCCTTGTTTATTAGGTCCATGATTTGTTCCATAGCTTTGCATATCAGATTCATCAGGCTAATGGGACGATAGTTCCCAGGGTCTGTAGTCGCTCCTCCTTTGTGGAGAGGGATGACTGTAGTAGTGCGCCATTCGGTAGGGACAAAGCCTGAGGTGAGACTGTGACTGAACAGGGCACACAGGTGAGGTGCCATTTCATTCAGTAGTTCATGTAGAACACAACCAGGAATATTGTCAGGTCCCATGGAAGCCTTGAACAGTGCTGTTTTAACCTGTGCAGCAGTAATACTGGGTGCCTGGTAATCTACTGGTATTGTGATCTGTCCTTTGGGGGAGGGGGTAGAGTTGGCACTGAATCTGTCGGCCTGTATACAAGCAATATCTGTTGGCTAGTGTGTTGTGTTGTGGTGGTCAGGTGTGTTTCTGCCTTGGAGGTCTCTGCTGCTTAGGTAGATTTTTTTGAGAGCCTCCGCGAAGGTGGGTGTGTGGTTTGTGTTTTTATGTGAAGGCAGTGCTGGTGTGTGTTCTGGAGGGCTATGCCAGTAGCCGCTTAGTACTATTTATCTTCCATTATTATCTTTTTTTTTCATCTTCTACCACTATTGGAGATCCTCTTGCAATTAATATAAGTACTCCTCTTTTCCTTTACCCCAGATATTCTGCTAAACAACCATCCTGAAAACCTTTCTTTGTCAAATTCACATGTTCAATTCTTTCCAGGTGTGTCTCCTGAAGCATAACTATTTACACTCTATATTTTCTAATATAGTTCACTACTCTTTCTTTTTATATTTATCTGTAAGACCATTCAGACTGAAAGATATTACAGAAAGCATTGTTTTCTTATATAGTTATTATTACTACCTTTTATGTATAACCAAAACACTAAAGGCGGAAGCGTATCCATATTCATTAAGGATAACCACACCTCCAGGCTAATTGCTCAGCAAAATGCATCTGACATTATCCAAGTGCAACTAACTCTGGACAAGACTGCAATCCAAATTGTAACTTGCTACAGATCCCCCACCATGCCCCAGGATTCCCACTCCTCATTTCCTGATACACTGGAAAATATTAGGGTACAACCCAACACCCTAATAATGGGCAATTTCAACTACCTCAACATTAACTGGGAAAACTACTCATGTACCAACTCTTTTGCTCAACGTTTTCTGGAATTCATAAATTCCAATGCCTTGGATCAACTTATCCACACTCCCACCAGGGGCAGCAATATCCTCGACCTGGTCATTACCAACATGGGTGACCGGTGTTCCACACCAGAGGTCAACTCCTCGTTGGTCAGATCCGACCACAAGCTAATCACCCTAGACATCCACATCCCGCCCCCACCCTCCCCATTAGGTAAACCACCGTAAACAATTTCTCCAAAGCCAACTTCATGCTTCTTAAGACAGAAGTGGCAAACTTCACGACACCCATGCAGACGGACAATAGAGGTACGACTGCTGAATCCTGTACAAATGCACTTTATACGCACTTACAAGAGTGTATGGATCATGCTATCCATAACAGAGCCTAGATGTTATCCTCCAGAAAAAGGAAGCTAATCTAGTGGTCCCCTGCCATAAACAAACTCTACAACAGAAGAAAGAAACTGTTGCAAAAAAAGAGTAAAATCCCATGATTGGAGGAACTCCCTGGTCAGCCTCAGTAAGAAGCTGAGATCCCTCATAAAATCCTCCAAAGCTAGTTATGAAAACAAAATCACCACTGATTCTAAAGACAATCACAAAGCATTCTATAGCTATGTCAAGAATCTCAATGGCAACACTCAGATCTGCTCTGAGTTACAGCACAATGGCACTAAATATGCAGAAAAAACAGATATTGCCAACATCCTGACAGATAGGTTCAGTGCTAACTTTACCCCCCACCCCCTAAAGGGCCCATCTTTATACCGGAAGAATGCAAAGTTCCTGTAATCACAGCTGCACAGGTAAAAAACACACTCTCCAAAGCCAAGAACACAGCATCCATGGGACCTGACAACATCCCAGGCTGCATTCTACACAAACTGCAGAATGAACTGGCACGCCACCTAAGCACCATGTTCAGTCATAGCCTCACCTCAGGCTTTGTGTCCACTGAATGGCACACAGCAACAGTTATCCTACTCCACAAAGGGGGAGCCAACACAGACCCAGGGAACTACTGCCCCTTTAGCCTAACAAGCCTGGTCTGCAAGGCCATGGAACGTATCATCATGGATCTTATACACAAAGACATAAACTCTGGATCCCACCCAGTTCGGGTTTGTAAAAGGCAGATCATGTCTCCTAAACCTGATAGACTTCTTTGAAGCAGTCACCAAAGCCATAGACAAGGGTAAGGTGGTTCGCACAGCCTATCTAGATATCGCCAAGGCTTTTGACACCATCCCACACTCTGGAATTATAGATAAACTCACTAAACTAGGTATAAACCCCTATGTCACAAGATGGGTTGCCAACTGCCTCACTAACAGAACTCACACTGTGAAAGTAGCAGACTCCAAATCCAACTTCAGACCAGTGACAAGTGGAGTACCACAGGGTTCAGTCATGGGTCCTCTCCTGTTTGGTATCTACTTTTCTGAAGTACAGGCTAACACAGAAGGTCTTTGGCTAATGAAGTTCACAGATGACTGCAAACTAGGAGCCATAATCAAAACTCCTAACAATATGGATATCCTACAAAAGGGCCTCACAGAGACAGATGCCTGCTGTCAAAGCCATGGCCTCAAGCTCAATGCTAAAAAGTGCATTGTCATCCCCTTTGGCAAAAACTCTGTACCCATGAGCTACCACATAGGTGATAGTCTACTTAACACTAAAAGTGTGATAAGAGACCTTGGGACACAGGTGGACAGTAGTCTCACCTTTGATAATCACATCACCACAGTAGTCAGGAAATCCTTCTACGTGGCACACCTCAACACAAAAGGTTTCTCATCCAGGAAAAAAGAGGTCATTGTTCCCCTCTACTCATCACTCATTAGACCCATTATAGAGTACAATACCCCTTTTGGTATGGTCCTCACAAGACATCTACAACAACTGAAAAGACCGCAGAAATACCTCACAAAGAGGATTACTGGCCTCAAACAGATGCCCTACACAGACCGTCTTAAAAAACTCCAGCTTTATTCCATCGCATATTGCCTACTCAGAGGCGATCTCTGCCTAACATACAAAGCTATGTCAAACCCAGAGCTGTTGGACATGCTCCACTTAAAGAAATCCCAATCCCTCCGAGCTACATTCTCTAGGGACCTAACCCTTGTCACTACAATAAACAGAACATGCTGGAGGGATAGATTTCTGTCTCAGAGACTTCCCATACTCTGGAACAAGCAACCTATCTATATCAAACAAAGCTCCTCATTAGCACTCTTCAAGAAAAATCTTGATGATTGGATGGGAAATATGAAATTCACTCCAGGGATCACCTCTGTGGCTCTGCTTGACAGGGGCACAGGAGAATAATTATCTTGGGTGGCGAAAGCCAGGGTACCTTTTTGGCTAGGCTGATATAGGCCCTAAGGCCAATAGCCTAGTACCTACCTATGAGCCTATAACTGCTTTTTTGTTAAATGTCTAGTTCCAACTTTTTTGTTACATGCATATACTGTTCACCAGGTTGGTCTTTTATACAGTTGTTTCTTGTCATATCCATTTCAGCCTATGCCACATCTTACATAACTTTTGTTTTTTTTTAAAGCTCTCAAACAGGACAAACAGATACCTCAACCCCGCAAAAAAAAAAAAAAAAACTATGTAATAATAACACACAAAACTATATACATCTTTAAATATTGAAGTTCTGCTTTCTAAGAAGAACAAAAGTTCTAAGTTGATAGCCACATAGACAGGCTAGAGTTAACCAAAAAGAAAGGTTAGTCATGCTAGGATGCATGGTACAGTCTGTGCTATTACTAAGTGCTATATTATTTTGTCTACCTTTTATAGGTCTCTCAACAGAGAAAACACTTGAATGCTTTCAGTAAACACTTTCTTCAAGCCATTTCTCTTTATCAAATTGTCTTCTAGTGGTATGCAAACCAGACATAGAACTGCTAAGGATACCTTGTTTACCAGAAAAAAGCCTTGTAATATTCAATATTAATTTCCATTTACATGCTTTGTAATAAACTTGTTACCGGATAACACCTAGGGGCTTAACCCAGTCATTTCCCTATACAAGCATGGGAAAAAGCACACTGATTCTTCTTTTGTCATACTCTCTTAACCAGACCTTTCCTCTTTCTCCCCTCCCCCTCCATTTTTTTACATTGCAGTGCCTACATCATAGCTCTCAACCTTCCATCACCAAAATGAGGAACACTTGCCTTCATAATGTGGAACAAATGGGCAAAATATGGAACACATACTAATGGCTTACTAACAACTTCAACTATGAAGGTCATAGGATGGTTAAAATATGCTGGTTTTACTTATAAAGAAGATGCTTTAATGAATTAATATGATTAATTTCAAGTTACCATGGATTTCACTTAAAAAACTTCCTAACACTAAATGTGTGACAGACTCTTTCAATGTTGAACTTTGTGGAATTTCGAGGAACATGAACTTTTTAAGACCACAAATGAGGTACGTTCCTCGTAATGAGGTACACTTGAGAGGTATGCCCTACATTTCTTAAAACTGAACAAAGAAAAGGAGAGAGGATGGGAGAAAAAGAAAAAAAAGAAAAGCATCTATTTATATTAATATCGCCATTGCATTTAAAAAAAAAATGAGAAAAATTTACTTCACACCTAATTGTTTTTTCTTATCTTTAAAGCTCTCCCAGCAGGGAAAAACCCTGATTGCTTTCAGAGAACATTATGTCCTAGCCAAATTCTCTTTTATTTTTCCCTCAGCCAATCCCCTTCCACCAGACTGTCTCCAGTCTCTCTTTATCAGATTGTTTCCACGGAGACATGAGAACCATACAGCCAGTTCCTCTTTATCAGATTGTTTCCATGAAAACAGGAAGACAAGCTGTAGAATTGCGACTAAGTATACATGCATTTGCTAGAAAAAAAAGCCTCATAATATTCAACATTCTTTTTCATTTACTTTCTCTCTCTTAAAAATAATCAATCTAAGGTCCTTAATCCAGTCATTTCTCCATGTAAGAATGAGATAAAGCACATTAATTTTAACTTTGCTATGCCTTTTTACCCAGGCTCTTTTTTTACATTGCATTACCTATATTTCTCAAAACCATACAAGAACAAAAGAGAAAAGAGGGGAGAAAAAGAAAAAAAATAACAGCACATGTTTACAATCCCCCACTAGTTCAACAAATTTTGAAAAAGTCCAATATTTCCAAATTTTCTTGTTCTATCATATTTCACAAATATAATTATTGCACTGTAATCCCACAGAACATTACGTACTTCATTACTGTTCTTCTTCATTGCCCAAATCCTGTCTCTGCTTCATTTCCAATGTACTCTCGATTCTTCTAGTCAACTCTTGTGCTCCCTTCCTTCTCTCTTAACATTTTCCATTGAAAACTGGAAAAGGTTTCACAGGTACAATCTCTCAATGGTCTTTATTACCAGGAAAACAGGAAGCAGAATATCCTTCTGTTTCACAGCTCACTTTTTGTTGGACAAACTTTTGTATTTCCTCCTTGGCATGCACTTAATTAAAAAATGATTTTGTCCCTCCAAGGAAGAATATCTTAAAGACAGCTGGATACATCAGTTGGAGTCTCACACCTGCATCTTGACATTTCCTGAATAGTGGAATGAATTTACCCCCCTCTTCTGCCTGGTGTACAATGGGTAATCCTTCTCCTTAAACACTCTGCTGTCTCCCACTTTTAGTATTTTGTCCTTCTGCCACAGTTTTGTCAAAATCAACTCCTTCTGCTGGTAGGATTGCATCTTTACTATTAAATGTCTAGGTTGCTTTCTTATAGCTAGGTTTGGAGCATACACACAATGTGCCCTTTCAACTAACAACTCCTACTGTGGAATACCAGTTCAGTTGCTTATTTGTGCTTTCATAAAAAAAAATAATGTAGTATGCTCCTTCCAGCTTCTCTGGTATAGCTGAAAAATCTCATTTTTTTCCTATGTGCTCTATCCTCTAATTCTATTTTTTTTTGAAACATCTCTTCCTGAGCAGTTTCATATTTAGCCATCCTTTTCTTCATTTCGACCTCTGATTTTTGCAGCTTTATCATCTCATCTGAATATCTGTTTAAAGCTTCTTCCATTTTGTCCAGCATTTTGTTGTTTGTGTTGATATACTCCATCAGTCTTTTATTTATTTTAACCAGGTCTTTATGCAGCTGTCTTATATCTTCCTGTAGACTACTGGAAGTCAAGTCTGAAGGCTGCACTGCTTTTTGCTGAACAGCTGCAGAACCTTCCCCAGTCAGTGTTTCTTCCTCACTTTTTTCCAGGTCTTCTGTATTTCTTTATTCCTGGCATCCAGGCTATGCACTTACTAGCCATTTACTGGAATTTACCCATAAACACAAGTCTACAGGCCTTCTCTGCTGAGTTTCTGTTTTCACACTGGGAGAGCTAGAAACAATGTGCAGCCATCTTGGAAGTCCTCTTTGTGACACTCTTGGTAATAGATTAAAAGGAAGTGAAAGCACTTTGCTAGGAGAAAACAAATATCTGGATAGTGTTGCCTTTTAGCTATTTTTTTCCAAACAAGCATAAGGTAAATGAAATTTAGGCTGTTAATACTGTTGACATCTGTGACTCTGACTAGATCTTATGGTGTATGTAATTTTTTGCACTCATCCCATAAATGTTTCCTATTGTTTAACTAAAACGGGGGCAAATTAATCCCAGTGGATAGTAGAACAGACTTCATGCAGGAAGTCTTGTGTCCAAATTAGAGGTGCATCAAAAGATTATTTTGAAACCCACAGAGGTATGCCCCATGGTTTTGTCTTAAATAAAAATGAATTCACATACTCACATGAACAGGAGTAGCTGCATATTGATGGCTAAAGGTGTATGGGCATGTCGGGTGGTTACTACACTGCAAAACTGGTATGTAATGGTGGAGATATTTGGAAGGCATGAGCAAACACACCAGTATATTAAAGCCATAGCACCAATTGATCTAGAGGCTGACAAATAGATTTAGTAAGGGATTTTGTCCATGCACAAATATTTCAACAGTGATTCTTTGCAGTGGCATCCGTTATCTGACTCAAGGTAAATTAACCTTGATGTCCTTTATTTAAAAAAAAAATCAATAAAAAATTTACTTTGTTATAAGTGACTTCTGGACACAAGAAAAAGGAAAGGTAAAATATAGCAATGTGGTTTGTATGTACAAAGACAAATCCAGGGACACTGCAAAAGGTTGTTTTTGCAAACCAACCAGTGGAGTAAAAACATATGAAGGCAAACACTGCATACCAACACACGTTGCACATATAAATCTCACTTTTTAACAAGGTGGAAGCATGAAGTGATACCTTAACACTTAAATTAATAAAGATCTAAACTGGTTAATAGTATAAATGTTTTATTATTTAGCTCCTTGGTGCTAGACCTTACTGGATGTGAATGCAGTCAAGTAAGGCCATGGCTATAGTGCAGCAAAAAAATGTCCCCTCTAACAAAGGAAATGCTAGAGCAAAGATTAAATTACATGAGTCAAGCACCCTGCTGAGATCTGCCAATCAATGGAATTACCAGGTCAAATTACCCTCAGGACTTTGACAGCTAGGGAAGCTAAGTGTTATGGAGGAGGGGAGAAGTAAATGGACTGAAATTCGTTGTCTCACAAATTAGTGCCATTTAAACTAAATTTGAAAAAAAGGCAGCACTAAACAGCACTTTGAGTGTGTTCTGTGGCATTTGCACTGTTTCTGTTTTAAATAGTCATTCAGCAGCAGGGAATGTTACTTACACTGTTCTATTTTACTCAGTACTTTGTATGCATGCAGCATCTATGAAATGACAGGAACTTTAGGCAAATGGAGGCCTGCATGATGTAACATTTTTGAGCCAAACAGTGATTTCTGGGATACTGAGTGGCAACCTGATTTATCCAAACCACGTCAATATGCTAGCCACCATGTGGTCAGAGTCTGGAATTACGGATAAAAATATCTAAAATCCTGTAAATAATCCCAGAGTGCTGTTAAAGTGTAGGAAACATCATGCCATGATGTTTTAAACATGTTTTTTGAGTCTGTGGGTGCAGTACTCCTTTAATGCCTTTATGACCACCATATCTGAAAGTGACCGTGCATGGATGTCAACATTTTCAGTTGACTTCTAGCTAGTATGGTGACATCAATGAGTGGCAACAAGAGCCAACAGGTGTATAAGGGTCAACTGTTTACCAGGGTGAATGAACAACTTGTGTCTTACAACTTCAACAAATATAAAGTTATCACAGAAAAAAGGCTACAAAACTAAACTGTACTGATAAAACTAAAAAACAACAAAACGATCTCAAGAAAAGGACTTTATTTACATTGGTAAAAACTGGTAAGTGCTTTTGTTCTTAAATATAAAGTTATGCATCTAGGACACCCCAATAATAAATAACTCTGTGCAATATAGTCTGAAAATCTTAGAAGGCTTGTAAATGATAGCTTAGCTGCCTCTACTCATGTTGTTATTGTTGTCCGGAAATACTATGGAATAATCAAAACTATTCCCAGGTCTATGTTTTCTGGGTACAGTGTTGTACTTAGGCTACTACATATAAGTTCTGTTAGGCCTCTTATACAGTATGGTTCTGTTATTTGTAGCAATACTAGTAGCAAAGTGAACAAACAGAGAAGGTCCAGAAATATTTTACAAAGCAAATTCCACAGTGTAAAACTTTATCTTCTAATGGAACATTGAGGTTACTTAGAATGTACTTATTACATTATAAACTAATGAGGGGTGACCATATGCATCAACAGATGTAGCGTATCCTCTCATACTTTATGCACAAGAAATAAAAAAAAACGTTTTCATTTGGAAACACAGAAACACAATGAAGTTAGGAAAATCCATTTCTTTATAATAAGAGTAGCTAGGTTACAGAAACATCTACGAGTGGTAGTCAGAATATGTAAAAATCAGGTTCAGTTTAAAGTGCAGATGGAGTCTCATTTAATGATAAGGTATTTATAACAGAGAATTAATGGAGTAGCGCTCATAATGACCACTTGTGAGACTAAGCATGGCAATAACATTGTGACATTGTAACATTGCCATTACAATGATATGGCTCGCCCAACCATGTTACTGCATGCTGTCCTAAGCCAAACTAATATAAAATAAAAAAAAGAAAAGAAAAAAAAATAACATGTAGTCTTAAACAAAGGCACATTCTTCATTATATAGCAAGTAGAAAAGTTCACAGAATCCTTGTTATTAGTAGTAACATTAATTCCTCTTGTAAAGGGAACTTGAATCCCCTTAACCCCCATTATATATTTTTGCAGTAATTTAGTAAGATAGGGTTTAAAATGAATAACAGCACCCCCTTACAAGCAGTGTTATCAAAAATGCAGGTTGTAGAGAGAGAAACAGTTTCCTTTTTTCTGAAAGCTGCATGCCCAACTCTATTATAATTTACAGAAAATTTGAGGCAGATGGAGAAGGTGCTGTAAGTTAAATATGCAGTCTACTCTTCCCTACAACTTAGATGACCTTGATACCACATGTCCCACCAACATTTTCAAAGAATGTCTAGATTTTTGCCTCATATTTTTAGTCTGTTCCTCAAATAATTTGTGGTTTTCTGGCAAATCATTCAAAATTGAAGTCACTAAATAATGACATGCCTTTATGTTTCAGACTTCATATCCTTAAGAAAAATGCATGCTAACATAAACCCTGTTATTTTAGCAACTTTCTAAATTTATAAGAGGAATATTTAAAAATCTGTCCCTGTTTTGACCTTTACCCCCTCCCCCATTATTTTAGTTTTGTCCAGATTCCTTGTGGTAAGAGGTTAGAAGTATGTAAGTCACCGTCCTACAGTATAACTCATTCATTTGCTCTTTCTTCTGTGGGTAACCTGGTCAAAAGATATTTCCTTCCTCAGACTAAGTGTAATCTTACTTCTTTATTTGCTTCAAACATTACCAGCGTCCAAAGCTCAGTGAGTAAAGCATGCAGCTCCATGCATCTGCCACTCATGCATACATTTCACTGCTTAATCATGATATTAATACTATGATATTATAATACTATAGATACTCCACACCAGTGGTCACCCCCTCATTGGTCAGGTCTGACCATAAGCAAATCACCCATGACATCCACATCCCACCCCCACCCCCCAGTAAGGAAAACTCCTTAAAAAACTTCTCCAAAGCCAACTTCAAGCTACTGAAGTCAGAAGTGGCAAACTTCACAACACCCACGCAGACGGGCTCTGGAAGTTCGACTGCAGAATCCTACACTAAGGCACTGTACGAGCACATCCACTCGTGCTTGAATCATACCATCCCAAATAGAACCAAGATGCTCTTCTCCAAAAAAAGGAAGCCAATCTGGTGGTCCCCTGCTATAAACAAACTATACAACAGAAGGAAGAAACTGTTGCAAAAAAGAGGAAAATCCCAGGAAGCAAAAAACTCCCTCACCAGCCTCAGTAAGAAGCTGAGATCCCTCATAAAATCCTCAAAAGCTAGTTATGAAAATAAAATTGCCAAAGATTCCAAAGACAACCACAAGGCATTCTATAGTTATGTCAAGAATCTAAATGGCAATGCTCAGATCTGCTCTGAGCTACAACAGAATGGCATTAAATATACTGATCCCAAGGATATTGCCAATATCCTGGCAGATCAATTTAGTGCAAACTTCACCCCACTCTCACCCCCTAAAGGGCCCATCTCAATACTAAAAGATTGCCAAATTCCAATAATCACAGCCACACAGGTAGAAACCGCACTCTCCATAGCTAAGAATACAGATCCATGGTACCAGATGACATCCCAGGCTGTGTACTACATGAACTAAAAATGAACTGGCACCTCACCTAAGTGTCATGTTTAATCATAGCCTCACCTCAGGCTTCGTGCCCACTGAGTGACGCACAGCTACAATTATCCCACTCCACAAGGGAGGATCCGCCTTGGATACCCAGGTACTACCGTCCCATCAGTCTGACAAGCCTGATCTGCAAGGGCATGCAACGCATTATCATGGAACTTATAAACAAAGACATTGGCAACCTTCAAACACTGAACCCCACCCAGTTTGAGTTTGTGAAGGGCCGATCTTGTCTCCTGAATCTGACTGACTTCTTTGAATCAGTCTCCAGAGCTGTGGACGAGGGTAAGGCGGTCCACACAGCCTATCTGGACCTTGCCAAGGCCTTTGACACCATCCCCCACTCTGGAATCATAGATAAACTTACTAAGCTGGGCATAAATCCCTACGTCACTCGATGGGTTGCCAATTGGCTTACTGAAAGAACCCAGACTGTAAAAGTAGCTGACGCCAAATCCAGCTCCAGACAAGTGACAAGTGGAGTACCTCAGGGTTCAGTCCTGGGACCACTCTTGTTTGGCATCTACTTCTCTGAAGTACAAGCCAACACTAAGGGACTCTGGCTAACAAAGTTTGCAGATGACTGCAAACTGGGAGCCATTATTGAATCCCCAAATGATGTGAATATTCTACAAAAGGGCCTTACAGAAACAGATGCCTGGTGCCAGAGCCACGGGCTCAAGCTTAATGCCAAGAAATGTATAGTTATCCCCTTTGGAAAAAAACATGTACCCATGAATTACCACATAGGTGGCAGGACACTAAACATCGAAAGTGTGATGACAGACTTAGGGACACAGGTGGTCAGTGGTCTCGCTTTCGATAACCACATCGCCACAACAGTCAGGAAATCCTTCTATGTGGCCCACCTCATCACTAAGGGCTTTTCATCCAGAAAAAAGGAGGTCATTGTCCCACTGTACTCATCCCTCATTAGACCCATTATAGAGTATAATGCCCCGTTTGGTATGTACCTCACAAGACATCTGTAACAGCTGGAAAGGCCACAGAAATGCCTCACTAAAAGAATCACAGGCCTAAAGCAGATGCCATATACTGACAGTCTAAAAAAACTCCAGCTATACTCTGTGGCATATCGTCTACTCAGAGGTGATCTCTGCTTAACATACAAGGCCATGTCAAACCCTGAGCTGTTGGACATGCTCCACTTAAAGAAATCCCAATCCCTCAGAGCCACATGCTCCCTCCAGGGATCTTGTCATCACAATGAACAAAACATGCTGGAGGGATAGGTTCCTGACCCAGAGACTCTCCGTACTCTGGAATAGACTGCCCATACATGTCAAGCAGAGCGCCTCATTGGCCCTCTTCAAAAGGAACCTTGATGATTGGATGGGAGATAGGAAATTCACCCCGGGGATCATGTCAGTCTCCCTGCTAGACAGGGGCCCAGAGAAGTAAATATTGTGGGAAGAAATGTCCAGGGAATTGTTATGGCTAGGCTTGCATAGGCTCTAGGGCTGATAGCCTAGTACCAACCTACGAACCTATGAGGATAATAACAGGACAGAGAAGAATTTTAAAACAGGTATCTGGCTTTGTATCATCCTTGAACACTTTTCAGTTTACTCAGCCTTAACAAATAAACAAATAATTCAATTCCAGCTTAACGTCTGTGTCACTATAGCAAACGTCACTACAGGTAAACATTTTCACTTCCATTTCCTACAATCTGTAACTCTTTACCACTTTACACTCATTCTGCAGTAAAGTTTCCTATATTTAAAAAAGGACTTATTAGCACATTCTACACTTTCATAGTAAACCATTCGTCATTTCAACCAAGACAAAAACTACTTTTAGGATTTATATACCTCAATAGACCAAGAAAGAGGTGTTGAGTATCTTAGAGAATATTTGACAGAGAATACAGATTTTTCTGGTGAAAAAATGAATACCATTTGTAGTCTAATGGATTTGGTTTTAGATAAAAATTACTTCAGTTTCAAAAAGGTGTTGTATAAACAACTTTCAGGAGTAGCAATGGGGGCAAGAGTAGTTCCCGCTTTTGCCAACCTAGTCATGGCCAATTGGGAATCAAAGTTTTTAAAGTCACATTCTAGTTTTGGTAAAGCAGACATCTATTACAGATACATAGATGACCTGCTTTTCTTATGGACGGGGAACTACCAGGAGTTTGTAGAATTTGTCATGGACTTAAATTCCACCACCACTTTTTTGAAATTTAAAATTAGTGGATTTGGAGAAACAATCAATTTTTTAGATTTAAATTTGGGTATAGACTATGAGAGAAAAGAATTTACTAGTAAAATTTATAGAAAACCTTGTTTTGCCAATCAGTATTTACACAAAGATAGTTTGCATCCCCCACATATGAAATAAGGCGTCATCAAAGGACAAATCATAAGACTAAGTAGACTTACTTCCGATGAAGAAGTTTTTCTAAAGGAAGTTTCTTTCCTGAGGTTACTTTTCATAAATAGAGGTTATGACTTAAATTGGTTAAAAAGAATTGAAGGTGAAGTGAGGGTATTGAGAAGTGGGGTGGCTAAACCAATTTTGCATTCTAAGGATGTGATGGTTGGCCCGGTATATAAGAATAAAGGTAGTTCCACAAAAGGAGTAAATGAATACAACATTGCATTTCCTATACCGATAGTTAGTGAAATGTGGCATAATCAAACATATAATAGAGAACAATTGGAGAATAATTCTTGGTAATAAGGAGTTAGTGACTACATTAGGAATAGCACCGAGATTTACTTATAAAAAAACTATTAATATCAAGTACATGTTAGAATCCAGAAAAGAGAAGAGTAGCACTTTAAGTCGTACATGTACTAGTAAAAAGGGTACTTACAGTTGTACTAATTGTAAACAATGTAGATTTATAAGTAATTCATCTTTTGTCATTATAGGACATTCAAGAGAAACTTTTTGGGCTAAAAATTATTATAATTGCAACAGTGATTACGTTGTTTATGTGGCCACTTGTACATCATGCAAAAGTTATTACATTGGTAAAACAAAGAGAAGCCTAAAGCGTAGAATATATGAACACAATTTGGACATAAAGAAAAAAGATAAGAACAATTCATTAGCTAGGCAAGCTCTTTTATGTAAAGAATTTAAAAAGTTTAAATTTTTCATATTAGATGTGAAAAAGGCTTTATTTGCTGGTGATCTGAACAATGTGTTAGAATGCAAGGAAACATTTTGGCAATCATTGCTAGGTGCAGACTTAGCACCCGGTTTAAATGAAGTCATAAATTTAAAATGTTTTTTAACATATAGATAAACTTCAAAAGTTACAAATGTGTCACCAAAGTTATTTTAGAAGGTGTAAATGTATATAGATTTTTTATGGCATATTTTATTAACTTTTTATATACTTGTATACACAATTTTTTCGTGTTACTGGAATTAATTGGCATTTGATGTAATTTCCTGTTTAAGTTAAATATTTGAATATAAAAGGAAGGGGTAGGTTTAAATGGATGTTTCTGAAGAAGTTCACATTAATAAAAAGTAAATGAAAGAGCTAATTTTATCGTCCAAGTGTGGCTTTTGGACAGTGGTTCATTGCTGGGTGTCTAAAGATTCTTTTTGGAATCTTTCGAGTTTCAAGTTTGGTTTTACTTTTAGGGTTTCCCAAATCTATGCCATTTTGCATACATTCAGCATATAAATGTTAATGCAGTACGAATGTAAAAGTATGATTTATGAATATCATATCCTGAAGAAGTTTCATATAACAATTAACTGTCCAGCACTAACTATTATTTTAAGACAAGTCAATAATTTTATATTTTCCTTCAGACCAAGTTTATTTATTTTTATTTTACAGTTTCATAACAGATTGAGTGATCTGGTCTACTGACCCTTTTCAGTCATGACCCAGACACAAAGGTACAATACTAAATAAAATAATCTATCCTCCCTGCTGGCAGACAGAGATAAAGCCTTAACTACAGCCTGGATGACCTGGGTTTGATTAGCAGCTCTAGCATCTGACAGATTGGTAGGGACGTATAGATGTTGCCCTCCCTGGTAGGTGGATGATTCTGTGGGCATTTGTTGCTATAATCACTGATGGAGGCAGAGGACATCACACAAGGACACATTACCAAAAGGGGGGACTAGTACGAGGACAAGGCTGAGATGCTACAGAGGTGGGGCAGTATGCTGCATGTCCCCACAGAACGAGATGCTACAGAGGTGGGGCAGTATGCTGCATGTCCCTGCAGAATGCCAGCCCTTCAGATGTATCACAAGAAACCAAAGGGAGGGGGGAGCAACAGGGAAGGATCATAAAATAAAAACCCCAGTGGATGTGAATGGCCAGACCCTCAGGATATCCTCAAGTCCCACTTCAGCCAAAAGGCTATTGGAGATGGCGATAGATGTGAGGCACTGGGTAGGAAGCTATAGGATGAAGCTGGACAGAGATAAATCCCCCCAAAAAATACAATAATCTGAACACTGACATAAAGAAGAAGATACATCAACAGAGGTGAAGTTGCTAAGTACTTACAGAACATTTACTGCAACATAAAAGGTGTTACAAGTATTCTATGCTAAGAACATTTGGTTAAAATTGCAAATATGGGAAATAATGCTGAGATTAATAGCTGCTGGTATTACCGTAACACAGTAAATGTGACCCTTTTCACAGGCCACTTCTGAAAGAAAGTATAGTAAAAGTATAGGAAACAAAGGAATAATGTCCACGTCAAATTATAATAGACTCCCAGAATCAATGTGACTAGACTATGGGGGGGTAAAAAACAAGGAATAGAAGGGGTGTCACAAGTTGTATTTCTATATATGAATTTTCTATACATTTTAATACTACTTATACGTCAGTGATCAAAAAGTCTTGGGAGTTTTAGCTTTGTATTAAAGATAGCTTGCTCAAACCAGCAAGACAGTCTCATTAAAGGGCTGCTATGAGATCATCAAGTTTTAATACATAATGAAATAAAGCAATGCTTTCAAATTGTGAGGCTGGCCACCTAGGCAGTAGGCACATGCAAATCTGAAAAATGCTGTGTATTTAGTGTAGATCAGAGCATGTGCATGCACCTTTAAGAAGTATTCCAGATGTAAGAACATGCACATAAATACAGAGCAAGTGCAGGCAGCAGTGCTATTTTGAGAGAACAGCCAGACTGTTAACATGTATGAGTGTGGCAGTCAGTCTGTTTATAAGTTTAAGTTTAAGTTACAAAGCCTCATTTCTGATGTGTTTGTGTGTAATAAAGCTGCTTGAACAGAACCCAAGAATGTTCGTCTGTTTTATCCTGACCAGACAAGCGGCATGGTGTCAGAAATGGGATTAGAAGAGCTACTTCTTCGAGCCATGAGGTGCGGAGTTGAAGGTGAAGGCAGACAAATGGAAAAGGGCCAGAAATGAGCTAAAGGTAAAGAAAATTGCACAAATGATTTATTTGGCAAAGAAAAGAAAATGGTGCATTTATAATGCACAAAATGTTTTATTATTAATGAAATGAGTAGCACAAAAACATATTATCAAGCAAATGAAAGGCACAAACCACATTATTAATTAAACAAAAATTTCAAAACCATGGTATTTGATAAAACTAGCAAAACTATTCATAAGGGACTCAGAATTACCTTTGGTTTGCACAACGAGCATGTTTAAAGTAAAACAGGCACAAGAAAATGAGCATGATAAGAGATTAAAAGGACATAATGAGTCCAATAAAAGGGGAAAATAAGCTTAAGGAGCAAGGTGACTGCATGTTTTTTAGTAAAAGACCATGTTTGGGCACAAACTACTATTTGTGTGTTAAGGACTATAAATACACCATTTCATGTTCAGGGCAATGTAATTGCAATACTAAGTGTTTAGTTTATGTTGCTTCTTGTACAGCATGTGAAGCGTTTTATGTGGGGAAGACCATCCGTAGGTTACAGGATAGGATATCTGAACACTTGAGATGTATTAAAAGAAAAGATGAACACAATGCACTTTACTTACATACTATCAAATGCATGAATTTTAAAAAATTCTTGTTTTTTGTTATTGATCATGTTGTCACTACTGAAAGGGGGTGTGATGTTAACAATAAACAATAACAATAAAATTGGTGCCTTGGAAACTGAGTGGCAACTCAGGCTTAATGCCTTGAATTTTCCTGGTTTGAATGATGGGGACTCTTTGATGCCCATCTTAAAGTTAAAAGCAAGCCAGATTTGAGTATATTTAATATAAAACATGAGAAGAACATTATCATGTTTTTTCATTCTTAATATTTGGTAGACTTTTATTAACAAAAAATTTATTTTTTAGGGTTTGTTCATTTGTGTAGACTTAGATTAATTTTAAGGCACATTGAGTGAGATTTTTTCTGCCTGTTTTTATACCTGTGTATTTTGAATTGTTTATTTATATTTTTTGTAGGGGAGAAATGTAACGAATTTTTAAAGTGATATGGTGTGTTCAACTTGTAACTATTTTTGCAGTGTGAGTTTCAGACTGGTTGGTTTGAATGATTAATCAATTAACTACATCATTTATTACTTAAGTGAAGTGTTTCTAAAATACAAATGACTCTGAAGAAGCCAGTGTGTTTATCTGGTGAAAGCGATTAGTCATTTATGTTTTAGTGTGTTATTAAATTCATTTTTCATCGATCAAGACTACCGGTTTTGTCCTTAGTGGCTGTTTTTTATTTTTATAGATATTACAGTGTTTTTCCATTTGGAATTTATGTTATTTTGGTACTATTTTGTATTGACCGAAGCCATTCAAAGCATAACTAGAGTAGTCTGAAGTATCTCAGAGTGTGCAAAGTGTTTGTAGTGTGTGCTTTATTACAGTGCAATTATTTCAAAGAGTTTGCTGTGTGCAAAGTACAGTTATATTGCAAGGTGCAGTCAAAGTAGATAGAGAGAGAAAGAGAGTATAATTGAGGCAGAATGCACTATTCATATCGCTATGTAGCTGTTATTTCTATCAGTACTGTTTTATTACAATCCTTTTGAACCAAGCGTTTCCTTCTCCTGGGATTTTTCTTCTACATTTCTATTAGTCCTCCTGGCTCAGGGCTATATGAGTTTCATTTAATTTTCCTGTTTTGCATGTGTATCTTGTTTGATGCTGTACAGACTATTATTTATTTTTTTATGGTTAAAAATATAATCCTTTCCTGATAAATGAGTTTATGTGCTGCTTATATATTGGGAAGGGGTATCAGTGAGGACACACTTGCATTAACAAGAAGCATACATATGTGCTGGACAAACCTTCATTCTTTAGAACGGAATCTGACATTATGGTTTGTGTGAGACAGATGCCTTATAACTCATTGTCTCTTTCCAGCCTGCCATAATGCCGTATACCACCAAGAATTCAGGCCAGTGAAATCAAATCAATAGTTTCAATTTTGGACATTAGCAGTGGCACAGAAGATGAGTGACTGAAAAACAGCACCTATGAAATTATCAGGTACCCAGTTTCTGAAAAACGAATTTCCTGCAATTGCTGCAGTTGAAGTGTAAGAAATAATTGAAATAGATTTTGAGCAGAACATATAGTATATTGTGATTATAGTATAAATGCTGTACTTGGTCTAAAAGATAATTTCCTGTTCATAACCTCCTGGTATCTATGTTTTCTCTGGGGTGCTTCAGTTTTCTCGTACATTCAAAAGACATTTTAAGAGCTTTTAAATTCCTTATATAGGTGTGTGTGTGTGTGTGTGTGTGTGTGTGTGTGTGTGTGTGTGTGTGTGTGTGTGTGTATCCTGAAGTGAACTGGTGCTCTGTCTAGGACTGATTTTTATAACTTATTTTCTTTGCCTTCCTGTGTAGGCTTCAGTCCCTCTGTGGCTGTGAAGAGGATAAGACAGTAGTCTGAGAATAAATTAATGAAGGAATGCATGGTATTATGCTTGTGAAGTTCTTAAGAACTACAACAACAATGCTTACAGATATATGTAAATGGAGTTGGTGTTTATATATACCATTAACAGAAAGCTGCATTATCTTCTGTTAACCACAATTTAAGAGCTGCAGGTATTAAAATACAATACTTGTATGCCTATTTACTTAATACGAATGAGCAGACTGGTTTAGTTAGTCATCTGTCAAAACACTACAAACACTATTCTGAAACAGTCAGGACATATTTTCAAATATGCTTGACTCAGTTCTGCAACTTTTTAAACACAAATATCAACCCTTTTCTGACCAGGAGGAAAGCAACATTTTCTGTGAACATATATGAAAGCAATATGTGTCATAATTCTCCACCCATAATGCATTAGTTTATATCGTAGCAGCCAAACTTCCTAGCTCATTAGCATGTTAACATAATACTATGCATTGTCTGTTAAACACAAAACTAACCATGTAATAAGAACTGTATTGTAAATTAAAATAAGTACATTTCATGACTATGCTGTAGCAGTGTTTCATTGCAAAGCATACAACAGTTCTGAATAGCTGCAAGTGCTAAACAAATGACTCGTATCTGAGCTTGTACTAATATACCTATCACTCATGAACTATACTAGTGATCATTTTACTGAAATATTGGCAGTTTCAATAGGCTGTCTTTAAGATGCATGAGTTTGTGTATTAGATATCTATCTCTCTCTCTCTCACACACACACACACACACACACACACACACACACACACACACACACACACACACACTTTGTCCATGTGTACGAAGCCTTCACCTACCTGGAAGCCCATCCAGCCAGCGACCTACCCGAAGCCTTTGTCCAGCAGTATAATCCACTCATGAAGCCCGCGCAGCAAAATCCCAGCCAGCAACCATTCCTACACGAAGCCCGCACAGCGAAATCCCCGCAAGAGATCTCAGCTCACCCCTCATTGGCTCTGCCTGCAGGGGAAGCAGTCCGGAGCTCCTCTGTTCTGTGCGGTGACGACGGCACAGATTCCTGGGTACCTCACAGCACAGATTGCTGGGTACCTCTTTCTCTGCATCCAGACTGCCGATAAAGGCAGTCTGAGTTCCTCAATGTGTCTGCGGATGCGCAGAGGAGAGGAATCGGGACTCATGATTTTTTTTTTTTTGTTTCACAGATTTTTTTTCTTTTGTTTTTTTGTAGGTGGGAGGGCTGCAGTCCGGCAGTCTGATAGCACGAGCTGCTTCTGCTTCTATCTAGGCAAACCAAAACAACATTGCCTATCAGTTCTAGTTTGTTGGTGCTTAATGCTAAAAACAATGGAGCAATCAAAGCCCAACTTTTTAAAAAGCATTCTTCTCAGAAGTCCAGCTATGATAAAATGAGCAGATTTCTTTGTCCATTAAAAGAAGGAGTGACAGTGATCAAATTGGCCAACTGAGATGTATATATATACTGAGCAGAGATCCTACTTACTGGAATCTGAGGATACAGAGTACAGGAGAAACTGCAGGCATCTTATTCCTGTATCAGAAGCAATATCTCAGTATTGTACCTGTGATACAAACTCTAGATCTCAGAGCAACCCAGACAAAGTATCCATTCCTGTTCCTGATGATGCCCCAAATGTCCCCAAAGTTGAACATTCCTTTTACACAGTCCCCATTGCTAAATCCAATTCTGACTTTTATGTTACGTGTTCAGGTCGAATTTCTAGACCTAGTGTAAAATACACAGCAGCTTGGACATAATTGTTTTATCCATGTCTAATATTGCATGACTGCATGTCAAATAACTAGTTCTGTATAACTGCATGTCAAAAGATAATTTCTGTAAATTGCATGTCATTGAATACTGTCATTTCATATAAGGACTATTTCTCAAAGAGGGAGAATGTAGATCAGAGTGTGTGTATGTACCTTTAAGAAGCATTTTCAGATGTAAGCACATGCATATAAATACAGAGCATGTGCAGGCAGCAGTGCCATTTTGAGAGAACAGCCAGACTGTTAACATGTATGAGTGTGGTAGTCAGTCTGTTTATAAGTTTATTTAAGTTTAAATTACAAAGCCTCATTTCTGATGTGTTTGTGTGTAATAAAGCTGCTTGAACAGAACCCACTAATGTTATAGTGTTTAAAATTTAGTATTGTTTTTATGTAGGTCAGTAAATGCAACAGGCTAGCAGGCAGTGTACTGGTACAAATCTCAGTTGTTTCAAGTGTGTGTGTGTGTGTGTGTGTGTGTGTGTGTAATACATTCATTATACTGAAAGCTTCAAATGTCAAAGCAGAGGACATCGACCACACAAGGTTGAAACACACAACAGTTAAACCACCAAAACCAATATCTTTGCAGGAGTGCAAGCTCCCCATGAACCCAACCACACCTCTGTTAATTATATATACCAACTCCAAGATGGCACTACTGTTGGAAAAGGGAAAAACAGTCCCTGCTATATAGTGATCTTGCACAACACATTACCAGCTATTTATTCTTCCTAAAAAGCCAGTAGTATGCAACGTAGATTTGGTGTTGTGTGTTTTGGTCTTACGTGGTCAATGATCTGTATTTTGATGTTTGCAGCATCTGATAGACTTGTGAAGATTGGGTGAAGATAGGTGAAGGCTGCCAGCCTAGCCAGATATAATTTTGGAGATAATTCTGTCATCTGTAAATATTAATGTAAAGCACAGGCTTATGTCTTAAATGGTAAAAATAGTGTTACATGTGGAACTGGAAAAAATGTAACATCAGTGCACTCTACTGACCAAGTAAAACATGTTGTGACCCTTTAATGTTAAAACTCGAGAGTCAGTAAGTCTAGAGTGAGGCATCCTACCTATTGTTTTAAGGCCAGAGTTAATGGCCAGAATTTGCATGCATAAATGTCCTTTATTGTTCTGGTTTCTGCCCAGAGGTAAAGAAAGTAAATGTAGTTTCTGTTAGCCTGGGAACCCAGGGAAATGTGAAGAATGATGTAATGTGAACCAGGAATGTGATTTTAAAAACAGAGGAGCAGACAGCATTAAGCATTTTTGTCTTGACCATCCAACTCACCAGCACTGTCTTGCTCTATATGTAAGTTTATCTTAGACTTGTGTTTTTTCTTAAATATAGCTAGAAACTAGAAAGATTAGACTAAGTGTATTTCTGTGATGTCATAACTGTACTACTGAATTATTTTAAGTATTTCGCTGTGATCTCTGAACTCTTGACTAGCACTGTGTAGTAAAAAGTATTGTCTTGTGTTTTGATTATTTATTAAATATTTTAAACCCTTTCAACTGTGGCTGTTATTGTACTGATAATTTAAGCTCTTAAGAGTACTTGCATGCCTTTGGTAAAATTGTACAAAGCCACTCGAATAGCTTTACCCCTGGGCTATACTACTAATTGGATAATAATATTGCACAGTAATAATTGGACACCCTTTTAAGGGCCTTTGAGTATCTGACAAATATTAGTGGGTGGTGGCAGTTGGTACTACCATATAGTCTGGGAAAAAGGGGCACTGCTGGAGAACCTGTGCCAGCCTTCCCTAGGAGTGTCTGTGTGGTTGTATAAACTCTTCTCAAAGTGTGTGTGTGTGTGTGTGTGTGTGTGTGTGTGTGTGTGTGTGTGTGTGTGTGTGTGTGTGTGTTTGTTTGTATGTCAGCTACTTGGGCAGGGACATGAAGCACTGGTTGGACAGAGAGGGTGCTGGAGGTTTTAGCTTGCTCACTAGGCTGAGATCTGGACCCTATAGCTGTGCCAGTGGGGAGTCTTATTGGGGACCTGGAGAGCAAGGGAGCGAGCAGACCCGGACTGACTCTGATCTCTGTGAGCTCTTAAGGGAAATTGCACTTTACTGTGTGTATTTGTTATCCTTTCCTCCTATATGAGATGCCCCTCACTGGTGTTAGTGGTGAGGATTGAGGCTCCTTGATTGCCGGGACATGGCACGGGCATCACGATACTAAATGTATTCTGTGTGTGTGTGTGTATTTATATGTATAAATGCATGTGTGTGTGTGTGTGTGTGTGTGTGTGTGTGTGTGTGTGTGTGTGTGTGTGTGTGTGTGCTCACATCCTCATGTTTATGTGTATAAATGCACTTCTTTTTGTGCATGTGTATGTGTTTCTGTGAATGTGTGTGAATGCATGCGTACATGTGGGTGTATGTGCATGCTTTTATGTGTATAAATGTATGTGTCTACTTGTGCATGTGCATGTCTTTCTGTATATGTGTGTGTGTGCATGCATGTATGTGTGTATGTGTGTCTGTGTATTGATGTATGTGCATGCATGTATGTGTGTATGTGTGTCTGTGTATTGATGTATGTGCATGCATGTGTGCATGTGTGTGCATGTGTGAGTGCATGTGTGTCTGTGGGTGTGCTGTGTGGGAGTTTTCTCCTTTTAGTCTTTATTTCTTTCTCATAATTAGAATTGAATGTATTTGTGGAATACAGGTTGACTGGTGCCATAGAGCAGCAGTCATGTCTGTAATGTATCAGTTATGATGAAAGTATGTGAGAGGAAACAGTAGTGTAATATAGCTTGTAAGCAGGATTGTTCTAGCTGTGATATAATTACCATTTAATACAGTTTGGCTTTGCTACAATCAAAAGGTGAGCAAATAATTTTCTTGTTGCAGCATAGTTGTGATGTCAGAAGTACAAAAGAGCTATTATCACCTGGATATATCATAACTACATTGTAACAGTTTCAAATTAATTATATTCAGGGCCATTATGCATCCTTGACCTGTTAATACAGATTCAGGGGTTAGAGGAAGAAGAAGGCAGTTTCCAGGATCAAGTTCTCATTATTTACTTTGTAAGTAAGCCATATACTGAAATCTCACTAGATGACAAGCAGTCACTACCTTATAAAAATGTACTGCATAATTTGTATTTTGTGGCTGATTATATATGTATGTGGTGCTAGGAGACACTGCTTTGCTCGAATAAATACAGTCAGATAAACTCTCCCAGTTAAGGCACTGATATATAAAAAGTTAACTGGAAACATAGTAAACTTTCATACAGCACTTAACAGTTTATGTTTTTTTCGTGAATTTTAATTATATATTTCAGTGATTAACAAAATATGGAAACATAGATTAAAGAAGATTCTTCTTGTGTCTGTATTTCAGGAACTTAGTATGCACTCCAAACCATTATACTCAGCCTGCTGAACAGGAAACTTTTTTTTTTTTTTGTCAAACTGTGATAAATACATTTCACTTAGAATCTTAAGCCCAAGATAAATTCTATTTAAGCAATAACCGACGACTTGGTGTTGTATATTGAAGATTTATCCATGGTTGGCGTGGTTTAATCACAAGGGCAAAGCCCAAGTGATTAAATAAAGCTAACCATGGGTAAATTTCAATATACCACAACCACAGAGTCGGTTATTGCTATTACACAATGATATTATTTAAGAAAAGAAATACTTACTTTTCTTAAATAATGTCTTTGTATAACGGTGCATTACTGTTCTTCCATCGGTGGTGGTATACTGCTTCCTTGTGTTGATGTACTGTGCATGCGTATGGGACTTTCGTTCCTACACATACCCAGTACATCAATGCTTTGAAATGGAAGCAACAGAGAAAAGAAAGTCTCTGTTGCTCTATTTTTCTCTTTTCTTTTTTTATTTATTAAAAAAAAGGTTTTGGACACTTTATACCAATGGAAAAAAGTCCGGGTGACCAGACCTTTTTCCGTTGGTATACTGTGGGATTTACAACGGGCATGCTGGCTAATCAGCATGCATGTTTTGGAATATTAATGGGGGGGGTCATTGTATAATTGTTAATAACTCACAAAGAAAAAAATAATCAAGTTATGACTGACCAAGTTTCATGATTCTCTATATTTTTGTAGCAGATTTGACACATGGCCATATTTATACCTCTCAATGTGCACACATTGAAAATAGGAACAAAGGAGCTTGAGAAAATATGAACATCCAACTAAAAATGTAGACATATAATTGGCATAAAATCTGAATTCTAAAGAGCACATAACTATTCCCATATCCAGTAGGAATGTGAGATACTACTCAGAAACACATTAAAAAAAAGTTACAAAAATGATGGAAAAATATAAACACATTATCAATGAACAGTGTAAAATCAGTAAACTTTAATGAACTATACTGAAAAATTCTACCATACACATACAATCATTCATTTTTGCTTCAGAAAAGAAGGATTTGTAAGATGTGTATTTTCTTTCTTTAAATTATCAGTGCCACTAGTATGCTAGTCATATAGTGTGTTTTTTTTATCTACAAGACGGCTTCAAAAATTACATGTGATGAAGGAAAAATTGTGTGAAGGGTTAAATCAAGTCTGAAAATAGGGACATAGCTCCAAAAATAGAGGCATCTTAAATCAGGCCCGAAAATAGGAACGTTCGTCCAAAATAGGGACAGTTGAAAGGTCTGGTCACATTACACACTTTGTTCAACTGACACTGCTTTATGTCAGTTTTCCATTCTCCAATGTTGAGCCTGCTAAGCTTGAATTCCAAAAAAAGACTTTTATTGTATAAAAGTGATGGTCAAGTATTGTTTAGTAAATCTAAAAACAGACACTTCAATTCTTATAAACTATTACATGGGAAACATTTTAATATTTCAATTTAAAGACAAAATCAATGTTTTATTATATAACTCAGTATCTTCAAAATAATAACACTTAGATATATCATAACTATGCTGTCTCAACTTCAAAAGAAATTGATTAATTTAAAACAATTACAAATACCTGACCTGCAAAACAGATGTAACTTTTTAGGGAGGGAAAGAAGAAGAAGGCAAGAGTTGTTGGAAATCTGGTATGTGCTGTCTCAGGGTATAGTACTGTAACTTATTAAAAACTTTCCTGATTAGCAGTACTTGTTTTTCTATGCAAATTTAAAATTTGGGGAGAAAAAATGTTCATGAATATAAAAATCGCAGATTTGCGTTTATTTGTCAAGGAGAAACGTAACATTTTTGTGAATTTTTTCTTTTTTTTTATTTTTAATTACATTTGATTATTTTTCACTAAGAATAAATACATTTAATGCAATTATGTGTAATCTGGTGCCATATCCAAACTTAAAGTTAATATTATTAGACGTTTCATTTATTTATATTACAGAAGATAAAACATGCATCACAAAATCAGTTTTAAAGAGGTGTCCTACAGGAGTAAGTTTTATCACCTTTATTACTTAACATCTTGGAAGGTGGTTCTAGAACATAGCTATTGAAAGGCATTACATGGTACTCATTTGATAATTAAAAATAAAAGAGCATCAATATTTCTACCTGGCGTTATTGAAACTTGAAAATAATTTGGCAGAATGATATCCCTTGAGGTTGATGGTGAATCCTTTTCTGGGACAATAGAAACACTATCTGTGAACAGCATAAGAAGTTCTGTTGATGGAGGTAGCCATTTTGTTTTAAGTCCCTGAAAGACAATCATGGATTGTCGAGTGCAAGGGTCTGTCCTGTAGTTCTTTGGCCTACAGTCCCTCAGAAATCTTTTCCTCTCTTATTGCAGTGAAAACAATGACAGCTCAAGATTGTGGTGCAGTGTTTTGGAGAGTTTCTGCTTTTCCCAGTGCTGTGTGACCACAGAGATTGAATACAGAAATTTCAGGAGTGCACGAGCAAGCCCTCCTGCAAACAACTGCTTTCAATCTATGTTCTTGCTTTGAATGGCACAGACATATTTCAACTGGTTATGATTATGGAAGTGATAGCTGAGTGATCACATGTCGATGCCTCACAGTGGAAATACTGCCAAGAGAGAACAGTTACTTATAACAGCCAAGAATCAGATGTGCAGTTATTCTCTCTACAGGGGTAGAACATGGATTATTTTGTCTTCTGAGAAGGCAAATCACTGCCATATTATCAATTTCAATAGCTATATTACAATCTCAAGATACATTTATATGTATTCATTCAGTCTGCTAACCACTCTACTACAAGTGAGTGTTGTACGCTTACAAAAAGCTACTGAACTAAAATGTACATGCAGTTCTGCATACAAATAAGGTATAAATAATCCAGCTATAAATAACGTCTTGTGCAAACATATCCTGGGATTCAGAAATATGCCTTCCACGGTTATGCAAAGAGTACTGCAGAGATGCTGAGAGGTGTGATACAGCCCAAAGGTAATTATCAGTTAATTAGCAAGAGTTTCATGGCCCTAGCAGCAATTAATTAAGAAATCTAGTCCTGGAAATGAAAGGGTCAGAAATGAGATGATTGTTTTCTGCAATTTCAGCTAGGAAAGCAGGGAAAATAGTTGCAAGATAGGAACAACATGAATACCAGTAGCAAGAGGTAGCATGCACAAACCTAAGCTTCTGCACATATGCTACTTTGCAACACTACAAGAATGGCCGAAATCCTTAGGAAGTGGTTCCCAGCAATATTTACATAGTGTTAGTAATTGGAGTGGAGAGGAAATTGGTATATAGGAAACTTAGAAAAGGAGAGGAGCAAGCAGAGGAACATACACAGGGACACAGGGAAGGAAAGAGTGGGCATGAGAAGGGGGGTAAGGGTATACTTTTTGTGGGACAGTCAACCTTTTTTGTTAAGAAAGGTAAATGAGGAATAATACAAGGGAATGGCAAGAGATAGAATAATGATAGAGGTATGGAGGCAGTGGCACGCAATAATAGGTTTATAGGCAAATACTAGGCAATCAGTCTGCAGACTATTAAATACCTAGCCAATAACCATACAGTGACCAAAGGTGAGAATCAAACTCTGTACCTTGTGTCTGTGCGATAAACATCTTAACCATTATGTCACCCTCAAAAAAGCATAAAACACCAACAAAGACCAACAGGGGAGATACTCACACAAAGTCTGTGGGTTTGATAAAGGAATTATTGACATACAGCCATAAGAAAAATAATTGTTCATTGAGAAGCCTGGCAAACAAAAAGAGAAGGGAGTTGACACACAAGTAAGGGGAATATAGGATAGGGGATACAGTGAGTATCCTACCCTGACACCACACTACCTGGGCTAGGTCCACCAAGAGGTCAGTCACCACAGTGACTAACCTCCCCAATGGACCCTGCCTGAGCTGATGGTGATGGTAGTGCTAAGCTGTGGTGTCACTCTGTGGGCTGTATGATGAACCTCTTTAGGCAGACAATCCAAACTCCATATCACCAGTCTATCATACTGCCAGGCATCCATTTTATACTGGGATCCTTGTAACAGTCCACAGTCCGTCACTCCCAGTGGTCCCAGTACAGCAAGTGCAGAAAGATATTATTTTCTTTATGGTACCACTTGGACATTCCCACTACCTCTGCCAATTCCTGTTGGATGGCAAATTGTGATGACATGGCAACATCACTGGAGTAAGACTAGCACTCTCCTCTGTTGTGCAACTGCCAGAGGACGCTGGGACTGCACGCCCTCCAACAGACACACACACACACACAAACACACACACACACACACACACACACACACACACACACACACACACACACACCATACCCAAAAGAGAGACAGACCTAGAGGCAGATGTTGTGTTGGCAGAAGGACAGAGATGATGTTGGGCTGGGGCCAGTATGGTGCAACTGGCATAGCTGTGAAAGATGCAGCAGAAAATGTTAACATAAATATATAAGAATAATAGAATAAACATCAAATAACATATAAAAAAGGACAGTGACAAAGAGAGGAAGAAGGAGAGACAAAAAAAGTACATCAGTATATGAATGTTTCTGATGACTATTCATACTGATACCTACTGGTGTACTGCATAACTGTTAGCTATTCTACTAGCCCAAGTGTAACATTTGTGCATATTGTTGCTATTATATAATGTGTGTCTACAAGTGTGCAGTGTCACTATCCTTGTGGCTAGGGTTGGGTGACTGAGGTTGAGGCTACAGTGATAGGATGAGGAGGTTGGAAGTGATGCACCATGGCGGATGTATCAGGTTTGACCCTGTGAAGCTTATATAAAGGACATTGTGAAAGACATGTCATGTGGACGTGGATATTGGTAACATTTATGTAATCCAACATACATATGAGGGGGGTTGTTCTGTGCCACAGGAAAAGAAGCAATCATTGTCAACACACACGCCTATCAACAGGTGCTTGGCAAACACAATAAAGTATTTTGGTACACATCAGGGTACACAACATGTGTACAACACAAATACCAACAGTATGCAGGCAAAGGTGTCACCAACATGAGCATCATGTGGACTGATTCTTGAGAAATGTGCTGCCATGTCTCCCTCGTACAGCCTACCACCTCAACCTCCACCACAGCTCCACCCCACCACTCTTCCCCACAATTTCTTCCTTTCTCACCCTCACCTGTCCTGGGCAGATGTGTACAGCACAGGGATATGGCAACCACCCTGCATATCAGGCACTATGAGGCAGTGGGGAAGCTGTCCAGGCAGGCAGATTTGGATACTTCCATGTAAATAAGTAATGTGTGTATAGTATGAGCATATTCTGGCACACATTTTTGAATAAGATGCTGCCTCCTAGCCAGTGCCATGGTGTGCTGCACTCACCTCTGTCTGGTGTTGTCATCCAGTTCTGACAGCTCTTCCACAGGCTCCTTATTAGGCACCTTTTCTGCACCAACTCTGGGGCTTCCTCCTCCTAAATGCTTCTGCCCTGCATGTTCTTTGGTCACACTGCATTGAACAACCACAGACATTTGGACAGCAGAAATGTGTCTGTAGCAGGCCAAACACACATTCAGCAATGACTCAGGTCTGTGACAGGGTATTATTGCACATATTCTCTGCAACTGTCCATACAGTTATTATTTGTATCATTAGCCATGGCTCCAGGGCATATTCATCATCACCAATAAGACAGCCTAGTGGAAAATCACCCCACATAATCCGCCAGTATGTCTTACATGTGCCAGGTGTGTAGGTCATGAGCGCTGCCTGGATGGCCTGATGACACACTGTATATTATACATCTGACAGTTGATGGAGTGGAACCCCTTACAGCTGATATACTTTCGCCCCTGCTCCCCAAGTTGGGTATTGATCACGAAACCACACGGGAAAGATCTGACATAAAAAGCCTGCATGGTGTTCACTGTTTTGTCTGTGGCACATGGAAACTACATACACTCCAGCACATATAATAGCATGGCATCCAGGAACTGATGGAGTATCCTTAGGGTGGCTACATGGGATAGACCCACTGTGCCTCCCGTTAATCAATGAAAGGTCCCAGTAGCTAATATTCTTAAAACTGCAGAGACAAGACCTCCACACATTCCATGGGTCTGGTTATGAGGATAACACATATCAACCAGCTTCTGCATGGTGCTTATATCCACTCCTAGAGGTCCACTATTTCTGTGTCATGGAGGGCATGGTATGTTATGGATGGACGGATAATTCTGTGCTTCCCTGGACAAACATCACTTCCATCAAAGACAACAGCTTGTTGCATATACATACAGACTACTTCAGCAGCTGCAGCTACCCATACATGTCTTTGTGGTCTGTCTTCCATAACTGCAACATTTTGCTATGGTCAACAGCCCTGATATTAGTGCTTCTGTGAATGAATGCCATACATTTCTGATTGCCCAAGCATACTGTTTAGTCTGATGTGCATCCACCACTGCCCTCATTTTATTAATGCTGCTCATTTCCATGTCATTATATCACATTTTGCATATTATGCAGGCAGCAGTATTTCTCTGCTTTCCATCATTATACTCGGTGTGTCTCTGAATTGCCCCAAACCTAGGGCATGGTCTCTCTCTGTGCAAAATCAGCTACTGCAATGTGAAAATTGTGTCTAAATCTCAGTGATAAGCCATATAATACAAACATGATAAAAAAGTTGTAAAACACAACAGCAACGTGTATAAAGTATATAAAAGCAAGTGTAAACTGTGGGCTTTTATGTGCAGCAATCTAAGAACATATATAATGTGAGATATAAAATTAACCAACAGGTTAATTTATGCTAAAACTAAAACTAGAATTTCTGCATCTCACACACAGACACACACACACACACACACACACACACACACACACACACACACACACACACATACATGTTTTTCATTTTTAAGACACATATATTCAAATAGAGAAAATGGTGTTGGATTTCAGTCTACAGTATCATGGCCTAAAATGAAAAGAGAAAAATGTTTGGCCTTAGCTAAATTTAGCATACTGAGGTCTTGTAAAATAAACAGTACACAAATACTGTCCTTGGATATTAGAAACTGAGAAAAATAGAAAGAAACATAGCAGTGTTTCCCACATACTCTATAATTTGGTATTTCCTTTAGATGGGTATAAAGCTTGCATGATGGGGAACACAGTTTGATTTATGTGGAATTTCACACCTAAATACTGTATTAATTAATGAAGTATGAGGTGCTGTGTCCTAGCTGATGCAACTTGGTGCTGACTGAGGAAGTGCAAGTTTAGTAGGAGTGATATTGGTTGTTTACACAGATGTTCGTGCAAACAGGAGAGCTGGCTGCATCACAGTCTATTTCTGAAATTTAATCTTGCCAGCAGTTTCAGATCTTGGTAATTTGATGACTCTTGAAATAATACTCTGCTGCAAACTTAGCTGTTTTATTACAAGAAGTTTATATTTTGTCAGCTGCTAAGGCAAATGGATACATAAGCAAAACATTTCTAAAACAGAGCCTAAGAAGCAAGACAGAGTTAACATATAATTGTTCATAGGTTCATAGGTTCATATGTAGGTACTAGGCTATCTGCCCGAGGGCATTTATAAGCCTAGCCAGAGTGTGCCAGCTTTCGCCACCCCATTGATTAATTAACTGAGCCTCTGTCAAGAAGAGCCAATGAACTGATCCCAGTGGTGTATTTTCTGTTACCCATCCACTCGTCATGGTTTCTCTTGAAGAGTGTTAGTGAGGGGATCTGCCTAATGTAGTTAGGAATTTTGTTCCAAAGCATGGGGAGTCTCTGTGACAGGAATCTATCCCACCAGCATGTTCTATTTATTGTTGTGGTGAAGTTTAGCTCACTAGAGCGAGTGGCTCGCAGTGACTTGGATTTCTTTAGGTGGAGCATGTCCATCAATTCTGAGTTGGACATGGCTTTGTAAGTCAGGCAGAGATCACCTTTGAGTAAGTGATATGCCACTGAGTACAGCTGCAGTTTTTCCAGTCGGGCTGCATAGGACATATGTTTGAGACCAGTAATCCTCTTGGTGAGGTACTTTTGTGGTCTTTCCAGCTGTTGGAAGTGTCTTGTGAGGTACATCCCAAACGGGGCATTGTAATCTATGACGGGTCTGATGGGTGACGAGTAGAGGGGCACTATAACCTCTTTATTTCTAGATGCGAACCCTTTAGTAATTAGATGGGCTACAAAGAAGGATTTCCTAACTACTTTGGCAATATGATTGTCAAAGGAGAGATTACTATCTACCTGGGTCCCCAGATCTGTTATTACCTCTTTTGTATTAAAGGGGCTGCCACCTATGTGGTAATTCATGGGTGTTTTGTTTTTCCCAAATGGGATGACTATGCATTTTTTGGCATTTAGCTTGAGACCATGACTTTGACACCAGGTGTCTGTCTCAGTAAGGCCCTTTTGGAGAATGTCTGTGTCAGCCGGAGAGTCAATTATGGCTCCCAGTTTGCAGTCATCGGCGAACTTGGTTAGCCATACTCCTCCTGTGTTTGCCTGTACGTCTGAGAAGTATATGCCAAACATTAGGGGTCCCAGGACCGGGCCTTGTGGGACACCACTTGTGACTGGTTTAGAGTCAGACCTGGAACCCGCTACTCTTATCATGTGAGTTCTGTCTGTAAGCCAGCTGGCAACCCATCTTGTAACGTAGGGGTTTATGTTCAGGCTGGTGAGTTTTTCTATAATTCCCGAGTGGGGAATGGTGTCAAAAGCCTTGGCGAGGTCAAGGTAGACTGTGTGAACTACCTTCCCCTCATCTATGGCCTTGGTGACTGTCTCGAAGAATTCAACCAGGTTTAGTAGGCACAATCTGCCCTTAACAAAACCGAACTGGTTCGGGACAAGTGTTTGGAGGTTCCCAATGTCTTTGTTAATGAGTTCCATGATGATGCACTCCATAGCCTTGCAGACCAGGCTAGTCAGGCTTATGGGGCGATAGTTACCAGGGTCAGTTCTGGACCCTCCTTTGTGGAGTGGAATAACCGTTGCTGTGCGCCATTCTATGGGCACATAGCCTGTGGAGAAGCTGAGGTTGAACAGTGTGTTTAGGTGGGGGGTTAGTTCGTTCTGTAGTTCGTGCAAGACGCAGCCTGGGCTTTTGAAAGGGCTGTTTTCACTTGTGCATCTGTGATATCCGGGACACTACACTTTTCCGGTATTGTTGTGGGCCCTTTTGGGGGTGAGAGGGGGTGAAGTTTACACTGAATCTATCTGCCAGGATGTTGGCAATATCAGTGGATTCAGTATATTTTGTGCTATTTTGCACTAGCTCAGAGCATATATGCGAGTTGCCACTTAGATTCTTGACATAGCTAAAGAAGGCTTTGTGGTTATCTTTCGAATCCTTGGCTATTTTTCTTTCAAAGTTAGCCTTGGAGGATTTTATGAGGGACCTTAGTTTCTTACTGATACTGATCAGGGATGTCTTTCCTTCTTGGGATTTGCTTTTTTTTAACTAGTTTCATCCTTCTATTTTATAGCCTGTTTATGGCAAGGGTCCACCAGACTGGTTTCCTTCTCTTTGGGGAGTGAGTCTTGGTTTTGCTAGGGATGGCACGATCCTTGCATTCTTGTAGGTGCTCATAGAGTGCATTTGTAAAGGTTTCTGCATCTTAGGCAGCGTTATCCTTTAGCGTGGGGGCTGTGAAACTTACCACCTCTGTCTTAAGTAAGGTGAAGATTGCTTTAGAAAAGTTTTTTACTGTGGTTTCCTTAGTTGGGGTGGTGGGGTGTGAACATCCAGAGTGATTAGTTTATGGTCTGATCTAACCAGTGATTGGTTGACCTCTGGTGTGGAACACCTGTTGCCCATGTTGGTGATGACCAGGTCCAATATGTTTTCACCTCTGGTAGGGGAGTTTACCAGCTGATCTAGGGCATTTGAGTTGATAAATTCCAGGAAGCGCTGGGCCTAGGAGTTTGTACTTGAGTAGTTTTATCAGTTAACAGTAGGGTAATTGAAATCGCCCAATATCAGGGTGTTCAGTAGGACCTTCATGTTTTCCAGTATCTCCAAAAAGGCGGAGTGGTGGTCCTGGGTCATGGAGGGTGATCTGTAGCAGGCCACAATTTGCATTGCAGATTTGCCTGATGTTAGTTGCACATTGATGATCTCAGAGGTATCATGCTGCACCACTAACCTGGAGGTGTAGGTATCCTTGATGAATATGGATACACCCCCTCCTTTTGTGTTTCGGTCCATGTTCTGTGGCCGAAATTTGTGGTATAAGTTGTAGCCCAGTAGTGCTGGGGTGCTCTGTGGAGCCTTGAACCAGGTTTCAGTTACTGCACAGATGTCAACGTTCTCCATACTGAGGAGTGCTTTGAGCGCATGCATTTTGAGATTTAAACTCCTGGCGTTGAGTAGCATAACCCTCATTTTTTTATTTGTGCTGTTTACGGAGGTGGGTTTGACTTTTGAGCCTTGCTTAAAAAAGGCACTATGGGGGCAGCGAGAGCCTTGGCCAGTATTTGAAAGCCTAGGGTTGACAGGTGCAAGCCATCTCTTGCGAAGCAACGAGGCCTGTCGAGCATGTTGTCCCAGGCTGACAGACACTGGATCCTCTTTGAATGACACCAGACGCTTAGCCAATTGTTGAAATTGATCATTTTTTCTTTATACTGCGGTATCATTCTTGGTGAGGGTAGGATGCTACTCAGGGTCAGGGTCATACCCACCTGGGCTACATGATCAGAGAGCTCTTCCATGTCTCTTTTCATGTAGTCCAGGGAGGTATGTCTCAGGTCATTCACACCAACATGAACAATGACAGAGTCATATTTGCACTTGTTCTGGAGTCACCTGAGTGCTTGTGTTATGTGGCGGATTCTGGCTCCCGACAGGCAGCTAACAGTAACCTTTTCCTTGTCCAGCCTAGTGAGTAGGACGTCAGTGTGCCTGACTATAGAGTTGCCTATTACTAGTGTGTTAGGTATGTTATTTTGCCTTAAGGGCTGTAATTGTGCGGCACACTGATTTTGTGTTTTATGTGTTGTCTGGTTTGTGACGGGAGGTGCAGGTTTTTTTGGGTGTCTGCTTTGGAGGTCTGTGATGCTTTTGCAGGTTTTTATTTAGAGCCTCCGAGTATGATTTTGTGTATTTATATGTATTTTTTGCCAGTGCTGGTTTAGTATGTCTATGTGAGGCTGGATGTGTGGTGCAAGTGTTAACCTTCGCCTCATGACTGCTTGTTCCAATCTTGGGTGGAGAGAGCTTAACTTCCATTTTAGCTATACAATTTAATCTCTCGCATATGTTAATGTTTTGTGGTAGGAGGAGAGGGTTGTCTGTGTACATCAGGCAGTTGTAACATTGCCTCAGGATATCCAGGTTCATCAGCTGGAATAAGTTTCTTAAATATATAAATATTATGAAGTTTGTAAAAAAAAATCAAACATCTTTATTGAACTATCACTTTTATTGAACTATCACTTATAACATAGATAATTAAAAATGTATATAAATGAAAACAAACCATATTGACATATTTTCAGTTGCAAACATTATACATCACATATTAGCTTCTATACAGTCACTGTCATTCAAACATCGCATAGCTCATTCAGTCTATGCCTTCCTTTAAATCTATTCTGCTTGTATTGTTCCCACAATTCCCATTTTTCTATATAATTCACCCCTACCCTTTTCTAAAGGTCCTACTTCCAGTTCTTTTATCCATGTTAATAGACTCACTACTTCTAGTACTGTTGGTTTAAACTTTGATTTCTATTTTCTAGTAATTGTTTTTTGGCAGCCACCAGAATTAAACTCATCAAGGCCTTACTATTCCATTTCTGTATGACAGCTCAAAAAATCATTTGCTAAGTTATACCAATTTGCTCACCCAGTATTTCTGACAGAGTAATCTGCAGGAAATTTTTAACATCTGCTAACTCATTACACTCCCAAAAAATATGTTCCCTTTCCTCCCATCACACCTCCAATGTTTGTAATCTACCCGAAAAAAAAATCTTTGGAGTGTGCTTGGAGTATAAAAATACCAATGCAAACACTTCAAAGCAAAAATCCTAAATATTCTAGACTTTGTTGCATATTTGGGAGCCATGCCTATATCCTTTCATTGTTTCTTCATGAATTGCTTATCCAGTCTCTTATCCCTATCTTTCTAACCTCCTTTGCTTTATTCCTATAGTTATCATGCAATATTTTATATGCCCTACTAACTACACATTTTTAACAGCAGCTTCTGTTTTAGATTCTACTAAAAACTCCATCAGTGCTGGATTTTCACTTAGGATCCCCCTATTCCTTTCTCTTTGCCTAAACTCTGATATCAATCCCTAACAGAGAAGGCAACCTTTAGCCTGCAGTCCAAATGTATTCTTGGCCGCTTCCCATTCTACTACCTTTCCTTCTCTAATTATTTTTATTTATTTATTTATTTTTATTTTACATTTGATAACCGGGATAATCCGACTGGACATTTGTCCATTTACAGCGGAGGCCCGGGGAGAAAGGCTCCAATTCTTATACAGAAATAGCCAAGAGGAAAAAAGCTCTACAAGGCTTATGTAGGATACTTAACAATGGTTATAAAGGTATTATTTTTACATACAAAAACTGTAGCACAACTTAACAATTAGAATCAACATGCTTTTACATGTCTTACATTTAAAAATAAGGATGAGGCATGCTTTGTACAATATTACAAAGAAAACTGAAAAAAAATAGCAGGTAGCAGGTCATTTATACATTTACTGGTATGAAGACAAGAGTTAGAGAAAAGTTACTCAGAGAGTAGGGAATTACTAGCAGTGAGAGTTCCTGAAACTAGTTACAGAAACAACAGGAACTGCCTATTTTATCGATATAGAGTGAGTTCCTGAGTGCATGGTATCACAGGAGATTGTATCTACAAAGTGATAAGCTGTTTTGAACATGTTCATTAAGTGATGCATGGGCACAACCAGGAATTTAATAGATGTGTTTTGAGATGCTTTTTGAACAGTAGAGCTGAAAAAGCTGAGGTTAGGGAGGTAGGGAAGTTGTTCCAGTTTCTGGCAATGTTGTGGGAGAAAAGTGCTTTTCCTGCAGAGTTATTAGCTTTTTTGATACAGAGGAGAGTTTTTTCTGAGGAGCGGAGTGGGCGGTTTGCCATGTACCTGGTTAGGAGTATGTTTAGAGATGGAGTTTTGTCAGGATGTTTTATGATATTGTAGGCAATTATCAGTTGTTGATAGTTAATTAGTTGGGGGAGTTCTAACCATTTAAGTTCACATAGTGCCTGACAATGATGGGTTTTGAAGGAACAATTGTTGGAAAATCTGGCAATTTTATTGTAGCATGACTCAAGTTTTTCTAGGTTTTGCTTTCTAGAGTGGGTGAGGATAGGTGCGGCATACAAGAGTGTAGAGAGTAGATGGGTTTGGGCGAGGGTGATACGTGCCTGATCAGATAGGAATTTTTTATGTTTGTATAGGGTACCCATTTTTTATGTACTTTTTTGATTGTTTGTGATATATGGGTGTCAAATAGCAGTCTGTTGTCAATTGTAACTCCTAGTAGTTTGGTGTTTTCGGTGGGGGAGATGTTAGTGCCATTTTTGGATGTGATTGTAAATGGGAGTTGGGTGGTTTTAGTTTTGTTAGGGGCAAATATGCGTAGTTTGGTGTTACTGAGATTGAGTAAGAGTTGGATCTGGGTGATCTAGCTTTCTACTGAGGTAAAGGATTCCTGGGTAAGTTTTTGCAGGGTAGTGAGAGATGGTGATGAGTAGATGAGAGTAGAGTCATCTGCATATTGTATTAAAGTGGCATGTTGGGAGGAACTATGAAGGTTTTAGTCAATATGGTAAAAAGTAGTGGTCCCAATATTGAACCTTGTGGGACTCCTACAGTGTTTGGGAGTAGGGGAGATAGTTTGTTTTTCCATTGTACAGATGGTTGTCTGTCTGTTAAATAGCTTTTAAACCATGCTATGGTATTTGCAACAAATTCTTTTGCTCTTTTGCCAGTTTTCTCCAGCAAATTCTACCCCCCTCTTGCCTATTCTCTGTACTCCTAATTGCAGTCATTCCTTTAGGCAGAATCTCCTTTTTCCAGTCCTGTTTTGCCTTAGTTCTTAAAATACTTTCTGCTACTTTATGAATAGAATATTCTGTATGATTATTGTTATTCTCCTTAAGGATCTGCATCCAAAATCTCAGTCTGTCCTTATTTCTTGAGCTTCCTCCCTGTTTCATCATCTTCTCTTCCCACTTTGAATTATAGCTTTCTGCTTGTGCTATGTATAGTAGCCTTAACTGTGTAGTTCTGAAGTACCCTTTCAAATCAGGCAGTCCCAAACCACCTTGTTCTATTGGAAGGATCGACTTATCCCATTTGACTCTTGCCCTATGCTCCTCCCTGATAAAATCCTTCATCTCTTTATTAATTGCTATCCAAACTTATCCTCTGGTTGATAAAAATATGTCTGAACTGTGTATAAAACTAAAGGGACTAAAAACATTTTCACTGCTTCTATCTTGCTGTTCATGTCCATAAAACAGACCTATTTTCTCAGTTTTTGTATTATCTTTCATTTAGTCTCTTCCCACATATCCTTAGTTTCCATAACAGAATCCTTTTAATCCATACTCCTTAGTACTTCTTTTTATCATGTCCCCATAAATATGGGCATTGCTGAACCAATCTGTGTGTGAGAACATAGTTTACAGCTATTGCCTTTGTTTTATCCTCATTAATTGCATATCCCAAAAAGTCTTGAAACTGTCTCAGAATGTTCCATAACACTGAAATATCCTTTTCTGGTTTTATCGAGTACAAAATAATATCATCCGCAAATAAAACCAATTTTTCTTGGTTACCATATTAATTATATCCTTGAATATCTGAGCCCCTAATTTTCTTTACCAATGGTTCTGAATATAACGCAAATAATAACGGGGAACGAGGCTACTCATCTTTGGTTTCTCTCTTCAAATAGAACTTATCAGAGAGGAACCCCCCCCCCACTTTAATGTTTGCCTCTGATCCCTCATATATCTTCCTAATTAACCTTATTATTGTATCAGGAAATGCAAATGCTTCCATTGCCCTACTCATGAAATCCCAACTTACTATGTTGAATGTTTTCTCTGCATCAAGACCCACCGACAACAGCAGTATTTTCTTACATTCTGCTTCCCTCTAAATTATCATCATTCTATTAGTGTTGCCAAATGTTTGCCTCCCCTTCGCAAAATGACAATGATCCATATCTATCAATTTTGGCATCGCCTTTGCTATTGTTTTAGCCACTTTATAATCGTGGTTTAGAATTGAAATCGGTTTATATGAAGCTGGATTTGATGGGTCTTTACCATCTTCAGGTATTACAGCCACCACAGCTTTCTTCCAGGATGCTGCTATTCCTTTTAAAATACTGTTAAACAAAACCTTCCAGATCTTTATTACTTTCTTCCCTCCTAGCTTCCAAACTTCCATAGGAATACCATCTATTCCTGGAGACTTTCCTGTAGCTTGGTTATACATCACCATTTTTATCTCATCTCAACCTATAAAAGTATGCAGGATGGTTAACTTTTCCAACTACTGTCTTAGCATGATCCATAAATGTGACGTCTTGCTCAAGAATACATCCCAAGTACAACTGTAGATGTAGCAGTCTTTATCTGTCCAGTTTGATCACCATGGATATGTTTGTTTCCAGTAGTTATAGTTGTTGGAAACTGAAGAACTAAGTAACAGGGACCTTTTATTAGTCAGTCTGACGGTCTGCTGAAACTTGCTTCAAACTAACCAAAAAACTGTAAGATCTAAGAGTTCAGATTAATATTCGCATGTAAAAAGTCCGGAGATCCTTATATTTTTATATATATTGTTGTCAGAAGACAGAAAAAAATAACCAAAAAATATATTATTGCAGTTCTGGGGTATTTAATTAATAACCCTCCACACAAGGGAAAAAATCAAAATGTTTACTGTATTTATCTGAAATCTCTCCACTGACGTTAACATAGCCAGTAGGTCAAGAACTGGTTTTGAAATTAATGCTGGAGTTTAGGGACATGCTCCAAGTATCCTATTTGTGACTTTAACTGACTAAAGAAATTGCCTTTGATTTATATCTTCCCCATAATAATATTATAAAATCTTGACAGATTATTCAATGCTATCACTAGTCACACTGTTGCAGCTCTCTTAGCTATAATGTCTTTTGTGTGTTGAGCGCCATTAAATACTGGTCCACACATTTAGCTTTAGCAAAGCATTTGATATAGATTATTAATGCCTGTATTACTCTGAAGGCCTATGACATCCAGCATCCTACACAAAACCCAGACATTATCAAACGCTGTTTTAGGAATGCATAGAAGCAGTGTGTCAGTTAATGGTTTTGCTCGTGTTTGTTAATTGATATTTAGTATGCATACTGGGCATCCATTTAACAGAAACCTGGTTATACCATTTCCATTCTTTCTCACTCAAAAATACTTCTGCAACTGGTTTAGATACTTCTTGCAGTGGCATGGTAACTAGTAAACAGAACTGGCAATAATTTACTTTTAATAACCTTAAAATAAAATGGAAGTTTTTGTTTTTGTTCAAGGAGTTGAAACCACTTTGTAAGTGTGGTAATATACTCCACTGGGTGCATCTGCCTAGAAAAGTAAGCATTTAGTAGAAATTATTTGTCACATGGATAAGTTTTGGGGAAGAAGGAACATAGCTGTGCCTTAGGGAGGGAGGACAGAAAATATGCGCGCACATACACACACATATATATGTATAATTTGGTGTTTATATCATAACATCGAAGTAGTAAAACATTGAATATTATAATATCGAACCCAAAACAGTGAATGCTGAAAATAGCAAAGCTGCAGAACATTGAATTCTTTCCTAGGGAAAGAATTTGGTGGGCTGTTTCTGCCGCTTCGCTATTTTCTCCACTGTGGTGCGAAGGTTACGGACTGGGTTTAGGTAAGTGTGCGAACGGACTGGTTTAAGGTGAGTGCAGGAATGGGATAGTTAGGGGCCTTAGGGTTAGGAAGCAGGTAAGGTGAGTGTGCGATAGTTAGGGACCTTAGGGTTAGGGAGCGGGTAAGGTGAGTGTGCGATAGTTAGGGACCTTAGGGATAGGGAGCAGGTAAGGTGAGTGTGCGATAGTTAGGGACCTTAGGGTTAGGAAGCGGGTAAGGTGAGTGTGCGATAGTTACGGACCTTAGGGTTCGGGTTTGGGTTAAGGTAAGTGGATAGATAGTAGTGTATGTATGGTTTAGTGTAGAGTTAGAAGTAGGATTTTAAGTGTATATGTGTGGATTACTTTTTTTGGTGTGCTTGTGTTATGTGTGTGTTTCTCGGAACAGCAAATTTTTTTTTCTGGGAAAAAATTTGCTGTTCTGAGCTTTCGATTATATCACATTTCTACATTCCAAGTTCGAGCTTATGGTGTTCGATATTTTGGGATTTCGATTATGTGATACACACCCTATAATTTGCATTTTGAAGAGCATACAATGCCCTAAGCATTCAGTTAATAAAATAGAAAAAGAGAAGAAGGCTGTCTTTAAGAAATATTAGATTTCCAGTATAATGTTAAGACAAATGTTGAGAACCATATTAGGACAGGGAGATTTAAAAAAAAAAAAGAAGAAAGCCTATAATAAGGTTAATGGGGAACTGGAGATACATTAATGAGCTAAACTAGCAGAAGAACTTTATAAACAAACAGGTAAAGTGTTAGGTGAATCTGCACTGTGTACTGTAAAAACTTCATACTATATATATATATATATATATATATATATATATATATATATACACTGTATACATCAAAAATATAAACTTATTTTAAAAAGACTGTAAAAACGAAATAATATGCACTAGACCTAGGAATCCAGGAACTCACAAATTTATCTTGCTGGACTCACTGATGTAGAGAAATGGAGTGTTGACCACAGCCCAGATAAACCAAATTCAGTTACAAGCCTCATCCATAAAAAAGCCAGATTGAAGGAGATGGAAATGAACTGGTGAGGTTAGTTCACCAATCTCTGGGGGTGGAAGTTGGTTTAAGTCCCACCACAGGATTGCCAAATTGGAGAGGGCCAATAGAACCATGCGCTGGAACTCATGGAGTGAAGCTGGTCAAAGAGCGCATGTACAACGTGTAAGCACTGTGGGTTTGAAGATGCACTAACTCACTGTAGCGAGGTACTGCACTGGATCTGCTGGCCAACAGGGAGATTTTATTTAGTTAGCTAGTTAGTCAGTTAGCTAGCTAGTTAGTTATCTAGTTAGTTTATTTACTTATTTACAGTTTGGTTACTGGGGTAGAACACTGATAAAGGCATGACCAACTGCAGGCTCAACCCAGTTTACATTTAAAGTAGTGACAATAAAAATGTAACAGTTGCAATCAGCAGTGAAATACAGAGGTAATCCAAACTAGTGACAAACAAAAGCAATACTATGTGCAAACAGTACACCATCTTGAAGTGTGTTACAAGCAGAAAAGTGGAACCAGAGGAGTAGCAAAAAAAGAGTAAACCATTGGTTTACACTTGATAATAGTAGGGAGTAACACAAGGTGTTTAAAGGAAAAAAATAAGAGATAAGTAATGATAAAGACAAAGAGTCCAAGGAGACAAAGGGACTGAGAAAGGTAAAAGTTGTAGAAATGTAGTGAGCAAGAAGAAAGAAAAGCTACGTACATATTTACAGGAAGCAGAAACATAATGCTGGAGATGACTGTTAGGATCATGAAGAATCATATAACCTTCAAAAGGATGACTACTGCTGTCTGCAGTTCTTTCCTCCTTGTCTTGGTATCATCTGATACCAGGAGCTGGAAGGCCTGAATGGGTCATATGGGGACATGATTCAATGGCCACACAGGAGAAGGACATGTTTCTAGTAAATGGAAACCATGGGCCCTGCTTTCAGCATACATTGCTAAATTAGAATGCTTCAAAACTAATCATGGTTTCAAAAATAAGGATGCCATAGGCTGGTATGCTTGGCTATACCTGGAAATATATTCTTATTTGTTCCAACAAATATGAAAGGCAGTGAAAATGAATGCCACTGACTCAAGCCCTTGGGCAGCAACAGAAGAGAAACAAACTTCTCTGTTAATGGTAAGAAGCGCCCCCCTGCAGCAGAGCAGTCTAGGATGCATAACATTTGATTTCAGAGAGTAAATCTCAATACCTCATGGAAGGTTTGAGATTCAACAGTGCAAGTCTTTAAACTATAAAAATCAAAGTGCAATTCATTTCTAGATAATAGTGAACTATGAACATCACTGTTGAACATTAAGGGCATTTTTCCAAGGTGGCAAGCCCCTCTGTACCCCCTCACTCCCCTACTTATAGATATACTAACTTTTGAAGTTGGAGAAAAGGAAATTCTCTGAGATACAATTTCATCCTTAGTAGGTATTTTCTCCTAACTGCACTTACATTTCTCCAGTTTGGAAGGTCTTATTTACCATCCTTGAACTTACAACAGGAATCTACGAACCATATGTCATGTTTTTATCCAGAATCTTTGTAACTCAGTTTTCAGTGATAAAAGATGTTATAAAAGATTAATAACCAAATGAAAACATGCCAACTAGGTAATTGTCACTGTATTTAATATGAGATTTAATGCTTTCATCTACTTAACAGTTCAGGACTTCATCAAAATCTTGGCATTTTTTATTTGGTTATTGGTGTGGAATTTTAAAACACTGCAGCCTGTGTGTGTGTGTCAGTTTTTATTTGGTTAATGTTATAAAGCATCAAAGATATTCTGGAGCCCATTAGAGAAGTAGAATGGAATAATATCACTATGTGGCAGGCTGTATGTGAAATGATAGCAACCTAAGATGAGAAAAAGGAAGAGCTATATGAAGGGTGGTAGACAGAGAATAAGGCCGTCCAATAGGAAGGTAGATATAAAACCTCTATGTAGTTCCAGATGAGGAGGAAGGAAGAAAATGTGACAGCTACCAGATAACATGACATATAAGGGATTGTTAGTTTTGAGGAAGTAGTATGGAAGGTAAATAAAAGCAGTGGCATGGAAGCAGGAACAGAGAGGTTTGTTTGGTGAGAAAGAACAGAGCAAAATGAGAACAGATTGTGGACTGTTGAGAAGAGGGCAAATTACTACGAATATCAGAAATCCTATGAAATACTCTGGTACTGTAAGTAGCATCTCATCAGACATTAGACTGGGAAGTCATGCCCTGTAAGCAATAACTCTTCAAACTGAAGGAGAGGAGTTTACATGACTCAGTCATCCAATCTGCCTTACCACAATATTTTATAATAAGGATAGTAGACCAAAGATAGCAGTTAAAATAAACTGATGTCATTATCTGGATCACTACTCAAGTAGTACAGATAAACAAGAAGAATGAATCACTGCAGATACAACAAATCAATGGTCAAAACATCACAGTAAAGAATGTGTCTTTACCTGTAACTGTAGATCCAGTCAAGGTAATGGAAGTTAGGTGAAACTGTAGCACACACATGAAGATACCTTAACTGGTAATGAGGTGATCTTTAAACAAGAATGGATTACCATACAGCAACGACATATTATGAAGAAAAGGAACAGGATTCATTCTTTTAAATGTCCAAACATTTTAACATCTAAACACTAAAAGCATATGGTCTGAAAAATGTTAACGCATCAGAGAAACAGTGCATGATTTTTAATTATGAATAAAAAGTACTGATTGTGAAAGGGTGACTGGAGGAATATATTCAAAGAATGGCCTGATTCTCTAACATAGAAACAAAAGCCCTTTTCCAAATAAGCTCTAGAAGCCATAGAATTGTTAATTCAAGAAGTAAATGAACAGCATTATTTAGGCTGAGCTCCAATGTGACTTTTCCCATATGGTTAGCTAAGAAATGAAACAGAAAAAGAGTCTGACAAGGGTGATGAGAAAATTCATTTACATGAAAAGCATTTCCAATAATCAGAACCAAGCATAGGGGACAACTCCTATACTGAAAACTCCAGCAAATGGTAGACAACCCTTGTTATAAATAGATATGTAGAATCAGTAACTCTCAGTGCACAGGTGCTATAAAATGGTGCGAGTTAAAAATACAACAATATTCATTAGGCTTGTATTACTATTATGTAAATGTAGAATATTAGTAAGTGCACTTGTGAATTTTGTTAGGACCCTGGCAATTTATCAATGTCAGTTCTACCAAATGCCAAAAGATCAAGGAAAAGCTGACCAAACAACTTTCACTATCAAGGTAAATCCCTCCTAATGTGTAACATTTAAGTAGGAGTATATAAGTTTGACGAGTGTCCCCACACACATGGGGGTACAGGGGGCTTGCCTCTCCAAAAAATACATTCCTTCTAGGATCACAAAAAGTTGTTTTGGCAAGTTTTTTCAGTCTACTTGCATTTGCTAGATTTGCTGTCAATGGACTGGCATGCTTCCATGTTGCTTCCATGCTGATGTCGGTAGACATTCTTTTGTTTTTTTTTTTTTTCACTGTTTTTACTACCTCCTCTACATGTAGTACATGTAAGCCTTCCCCTGAGTGCCTTACCACCTGTACTGTACTTGCTAACTCCTTGGGTACAATCCTGGCCATCTGCTAAATGCAGTACAATTGCTACAACGAACAGGCTTGTGAGTGGGACGCCATTCATAAACAGCTTATTACATGTCTTTGACAAGGATGTCAGGAGTCATCTCTCCACTTTGATTTGCTTCCTTCTCAAGCTGAGTCTTGAAATCCATGCTCTGAAGACATGGTACGTAGTTTTGACTGAAAAGACTCAATCAAAACTCTTTGTAGAACATGGAGGTTTAGCTACTTCGTGTACTACCAGTTGCAGAAAAACTGTGGGAGTGAAAAATGTTCTACAGCTTTGAAAACCATAAAATACTTATTGTGACCACACAGACAATGGGTAGAAGCAAAGTATTCATTTAATAAATAAACAGCTGTTAGATGCTTTATTGTACCACACTTGTTTATGTTATTCTGTGTGTGTGTGTGTGTGTGTGTGTGTGTGTGTGTGTGTGTGTGTGTGTGTGTGTGTGTGTGTGTGTCTGTAGGGCAGAAAGAAAAAGAGAAAGGGAGATAGTGAAGCTCATAACAGCTTTTAAAGCTGTGAAAATGGTTCAGATGTTTTTCTGTGGTGGCTGATTTTATGATCTGGCACAGGACTAGATCTTAACAGTGCTGAAATGTACATAACAAAATGTTGTTAAGCACTTTTCTTATGTCAGAAAGTTGCTTAAAAGTTATCTTTTCCTGAATTCAGAGCATAACTGTGGAGCTGAACAGAAAGAATTTCAATACTTTCCAACAGGAGACATCACTCTGTGTATTATTTGGGACAGTTTATTGAATTCCATGTCGATACTTAATTCCTGCACAGCAATAAGGCTTCCTAACGTCCTATCAAACCATCTTAATTCAAGCAGCATTTTATCACTCAGACAGCATTAAACATCCATATTGGTGACTATCTGAAATACTGAAAAGATAATACCAGCTTGAGAATAGAAAAACGTAAGGCTGCACCATTCCGTCACAACAGAAATATGGTATAAATATGGGAACACAGGATATATTTGCTGGCTGCTTGCTAGCAAAGTGGTGCTGATTCTTGCCTAACAAAGGCAATACTATAGGTGCAGGCATACATGTAGGAGGCTTATTCTTTGCTTTTAGTTGTAGTCCCATCTCCTTCTGGTTTGATATTACAATCACCACTATTTATTTATTTATTTCTTTAGTTGGATGTTGGAGTATGTGGTTGCTTATTTATTTCTTTAGACAGGGTTTTGTAAGAGTATGCCATTGGTACTTTTGGAGTATGTTCTTGGGGAGGTTTCATGGCTCACCTTGAGGTTTCCTGCAACTTTTACGTTATGCTGATAGTGCATGCAGCCTTTCATGTCTTCTTATCTTAAGTCTATATTATGCTATCATTATTTCTGGCAGTCAAGAGCATGCACATTCAATGCTGTCTGAGCGAAGGCATGCTGCTAAATATAGCATAACTAGATCATAATGCAACAATAATGATATTGAAAGACCTATATGCAGGCTGATGTAAAAAGACTGAAAACTGCAGACTGAGTCCAATTAGGATAGATAAACAATAAGTTAGGTAAAATCAGTGAAAGAAAAAAATAATGCAACTTGCTTTGTAACTTGTTATTTAAAAATCAAACCTGTATGTTTAAAAAAACTTAAATAATGTGACAGAGGGCCTGAAAGCTAGGCCACAGAGCAAAAATCATATTGAAATGCATAACCATCACAAGAAAATGCATGCAGCATATATCTAGCTGCTACAAAGGTTTAAACCACAAGATACAAGATACATTTTTAAGAATATAAAATGTCATAACTTTAATTATTGGAGATAAAGGCAAAGGGTTTTGTTTGAAGGTAATGCCAGGCAAGAAATATAAAATTAATTTATTTAATAAAATATTACAGTGCAGCTCTGCTTATTCAAGTGCTAAAACGTATCACATTTGCTCAGATAATTGAGATTTTAGATAATGGTTTATAATATTAGGCAAATGTGTACTGGGAGACTAAGTAGAGTTATTTGAATAGCTTAGGTGTGGATATTTGGGACTATACTGCAACACAGAATACATGCAGCAACATGCAAATGTTATGACTGTTTATATGGATACACCTCAGAAATTATTAGAATAAGAAATTTATATCATGACAAATGTGTTTCATTTAACATATAGAAAAGAAGAAGGGGGGGTCACAATTTTCTTTGTCATGGTCTTGGAAATGTAAATAAATGTTCATCTAAAATAATATTATGATAACCACATGTAATGCTACACCTCTATTTTGATTGCAAATAAAGCACATTTCTTTTAAAAATAAGGATATGACTTGTAACACACCCTTACCTGTACAAGACTTTACTTTAACTGCTTTTTTATTAGCAAAGTCTTAGTATTGTGTGTTGTTGCAATATTATTATATAAGAACTGAAAGAATTAGTTGATTCTCTAATCTAGAGCTCTCTAACTGAATGTTTCTTTGGAGTAAACAGGAAAGTGTGAGAGAAACAAAACTATTTGCAGAATGACTGTTAATCTATTCTTTGTGGCGTTTCCCTATCTGTAAACAAGTCAATTTACATTATGCTTTAAATAACTCTGAAGAAGTTGCTATGGTGATTTGAGGTCAGCATTCCAAGTCCTGTGTGTCAGTTACAAATTCTGTTACTGTAAACCTGCGTATAAGTGATAATGCTAACACACATGGAAAATCTTGGTTCTGTGCTCCCTAGAAACTTCCCCATATCAGGCTTCAGAATGATACAGCGTGCTGCCTACTGCAGACCAAGAGTCACTGGTGCATAAAGCTGTCAAGCATACAGATTAAAACTCATTGTTGCAACATCTAGAATAAGGGTCATGCAATTAATTTATTTTGTGACCCACAGAATAAAGCTACTTTGTATGTAGTGAATCCCACTGCACAAGTGTCCCTTTTGAGAAACAACTCAAGACTGGTTAAGTGGTTTGCTCATAGTTACTCAGCAGTGAAATGGAGGTGGAATGAATCAAACCCTGTACTATTGTCTATAGCAAGCAGCTCACTAACATCCCAGAGTCTTAATCCTCTGCGCTAACTCTCAGATATTCAATGTCAACTTCAAGTTCATTTAGATGTTTTATCCAAAGCACCAGATAAAAATATAAAATCAGGTAATAATCACACATATAAGCAAAATTGGGCAAAATACTCAATGAGATAAGATCGCCTAAAACAGACGATAAGCAATTAATAGTACCCACCATGGTGGGCATTACAGTGACATAACAGACCACATAAAAGGTGTTGTGAGGCCATAGGCAAAGGTTCTCGTTACCCATAGATGGCCCATTATTTCCTTGTAATGTTCGGGCATTATTGCACAGGACAAAAGTTTCCCCATTAAGTTTTTTGCATTTGTTTTAATATTAACATATTTTTCTACATTTTTGATCTAAAATACTTCCTCTGCCTAATGTTTGAAAATTAGTTTAGGATATGTAATTGTTACTGGAGGAAGTCATTTGCATCCAAAACATAAACTTTATGTAAGTATTTAATAAAGTCTAGTCAAGACACATACACACAGACACATGCATACACAAACACAAACACACATACACCACATACCTTTAACATGTACCCTGGGTTGTTAGAATGACTGTGATATTTCCTTTTATGTTTTGTCTCTGCCCTCATAAACCACATTTTGTTTCAGTCAGTAAATAATAGCAGACAATAGAGTTTCATTTCCCTTTCTGGTCATAACATTGATAGTGATGGTAGAGCTTTGGCTGTATGAAATGTTTACCTGAGTTGCACTAATAGTTTAACTGTTCTCCCTGTTGTCATCTACTGTCCCTCCTGGCTTGGTACTGTAGTCTCCTCCCACACAGACACTCTGCTGCTGATTCTCTTGTAACTCACAGACTGTAACACTCGCTGAATCATGTTAGACATTCGGGTTTTATACGTCCTACTATGTAAACTAACCTGATTACACTAACTGCTTACTTAGCAGAGCATGTTAATTCTGCTGCTGCATGTATCAAAGGTGCAGCATTCAAAACCTTAACCAAACGTTTACTTTACCCATGTTTTAAATAAACAATTAAGTAATATTTTTAAGTTATCCCTGGTATTTAGTAAAGGCACAGAGTACTAACATCACCTGTTAGAGGTGTGAGGGTACAGGGTGTGAATGCTTTTTAGAGACTTTATAGCCAGGTATGTAGAATATCCCTAAAGTCTAGTGTGTGTCCCTGACCCATGTCATTTTTCTTATTTTATTTATTTTTTAATATATTTTTATTATTATATTTTCATTAAGTGGCATTAAGGCAGGATGATGAGAATTATCTCTGGTATCTAGTTTTAAACCCACCTACATCTTTTTTTGCAGGATGTTCTTGCATGTTTAGGGGAGTATGAAGGTATGACATCCCCCAACTCACATACATATACAAGTGTGCACGCATATACACACACACACACACACACACACACACACACACACACACACACACACACACACACACACACACACACACACACACACACACACACATGCATGCACGCATGCGCACACACACACACATGTACCCACAGCCCCCATCTGATCACAATGGCAGATACACTCACCTCTTCACCCATACAAACACACATATATCCCCCCACCCTATCACACTCAGAAACACACTCACCTGTCTACCCATACACAGACACACACACTTATGCAAATACACATGCACATACAAACACACAAGCACAGACATACAATTTTATATATATATATATATATATATATACAGAAATTGAGACACATGCAACCATGTGCGTGCACAGACTGATCCAGATGCATGAGCACACACACACACACACACACACACACACACACACACACACACACACACACACACACACACACGCACACATACACACAGTGTCTTGCTTGCTGATGCCTTGTTTGATCTTAGTAGTTCAATTTTTGTTTGGCTGCAATGAAACAGATGAACACATGGACTTAACAGTAGCTGGCAGAGAAATATGCACACTTGACAGTTTAAAATTTAGATCTCTACTGTTTGTACTTTTCCCCCAGTTCTGTTTTGTGGAAGTCACACTTAGCAAGCATAAAAGGAGTGGTGGCTACTAGAAAGAAAGGTTTTAGTCATGGCACATAGATTTTGCACACTTGTTTTTACTAGCCTCTCTCAGTACATTAATTCACCTAACTGGGAAGCTGACTAATCATTTTTTTTCTGATTCTCCACATCCATTTTCTAAAACTTGTAAAACAAGCCAAAATAAAACATAAATGAGTCATCACACATCAGTAATGCAAACACAAATAGATGAATTTTAAGGGACTTGCAGAAGCTGACCAAGGTAGATCACTCTCAAAGCCACTGAGGCAGTACATTCCACAGACAATGGGTCTGAAAGGCAAAAGAAAAAATACCAGGAGTTTCGAAATAAACATATGGAGTTACCAACACACACTCTGAGGCTCAGAACAATGCCCAGGATAGGCAGAATGCTACCACTTTACCACTTCCTTCTTCAAGTAAGAGGGATCCAATTCATTTGTAGACAAATACACTAACAACAAGACTGTAAAGTTAAAGCAAAACCAAATTGGAAGCCAACACAGACTATCAAGACAGGTGTGATGTACTGGTTTCTGGAAATGCCAGTAAGTAATCTGGTCACATTGTTCTGTAACCGGCTGCAAGAGGTCAATCTCAGTCAAACAGTCTCACAAAGATGGAATTACAATAGGGGAGGAGGAAACAAACCAGTGCATGAATAACTACCAACAGGTCATTTAGAGACAATAGGTGTTTAATTCTGAGAATGTTCCTCAGGTGAAAACAGGAAGCTTTAGCAAATAGCAGATACTTGGTCCCGAAGTGTCAGCTGACAGTACAGGATCACATGTAAATTATATACATTTTGGCAAGTTCAGACTTGCTACCTTCAAACGAGATGCAGTTAGGAGTAAAGAAACAAAGAAATCTCTCAGGGCAGCATGAACAGCCATGTCCTCAGTTTTGGAGGTGCTTAATTTCAGCTTAATAGAAGTAAACTATGAATGAATGGCCTCTTGGTCTTCAGCAAAGGTATGCGCATTTGCCATTTCTTCAAAAGGAAAGGAGAATTAAAGCTGCATGTCATTAGCATTACGGTAGTATGCTAATCCCCGCCCACCCCTTACAGGACCTCCTACAGGAAATGCACACAGCGAATAATAGCACCCAAGACTGAGCCCTGTGGCACCGTACAGTCAAGTGGGTGTAGGGAAGAGGTATACATACCCAAACACACCTTTGATGTACGACCAGAAATACAAGAAGAAACACTTTAAAACAACAGATGAGAGGCAACAGAGATCTTAAATGCACAATCAAAATGGTATGATCAAATGCAAGTGAAAAATCCAGATGGACTAGTACGAGTACAGAATAGCACTACTGGTCTCTAGCCATAAGGAGATTGTTAACAACCTCAATGATGGCAGTCTCTGTGCTATGGCATACTACTCTGACTGAAACTACTAGCTGAGCTCACAGGCAATAAGGTAAAACTCAAGCTGTACAAAGATGACCTTCTTAATAGCCGTGCCAAGAAATGGAAGGTTAAAGATAGGGCAGTAGTTATTAGGGATACTGGGGTCAAGGGATATTTGCTTGAGGATGAGGGTCACAAAGACCTTCTTTGAGGCCAAAGGAAAGACCCCAGTTCTTAATGATAAAACCAAGACCTGATAAATGACTGGACTAAGGATATCAAAGAAAATTAAAACCATTTTAGAATCACAAGGGTCCAGACTACATGTCGTGGAGCACAAACTCAAGGTCACTGACAACAATTTGTCAAAAATCAGGAATATCAAACACCATCCATGTGGAAAAATAGGCAGTACTTAAAACAAATGTAAGTCCCATGGGGTCAGATGAAGGAAGTATTCAAAACATTTGTACGTTCCATTGGTTTAGGAAAAACAGCTGACCGGATAGTGTCAATCTTTCAAAAAAAAAAAAAAAAAACATGGAGCCAATCTGCAATGCAGTGCAAAGTAAGACAAGCTGGGTTGCACAACCTTTCAGCCACTCAAAAGGGCATGGATGGTGAGTTATCTATTGCTGAGATCTCTCAGGATAGATCACCTGCCTTCTTATGAGTGATCACATCCTGGTACAAGCCATAGTGTTTATCTAAGTCATGTTTGGCACTTCACAGACCAGCATGCCACCAGCGACTCTGTTTCTTGTGCCTTCAATGCCAGAGGAGGCGGGACATATGGTCAATCCATATTTCATGCCTTCTCATGGAAACAGGGCAAACACAGCTTGGGATAAGCACAACAAGTGCAAGAGAAAATTACCTTGTATAGTCATCAACCAGACCAGTGAAAGAACCATTATCATCCACCAACAGAAACTAAAGCAGCATGGTGGAAAAGGTATCAGGAGTAATGTGGTAGCCAGAACATGTCTACATGAGTTCAGGATCAGGAGAATTAAAATGGGGTAGCCCCAGACTAAGATAAATAAGGAATTGGTCAGACCATGAGACCGGTTCAACCACCATGCCAGAGGCTATCATGTCCAGTGGGAAGATCAAGTCCAAGGTGTATGCAAATGTATGTGTTGCAGAGTAATAATCTCTGCAAACCCAAAATGTATTTATTTATTTTTATTTTATTTTATTTTACATTTGTTTACTGGGAAAGTCTGACTAGACAATTCTTTTTCAGAGGAGGCCCGGGGAGAAAAGCTCCAGAGTAAACATTAATGTTAAGAGTATACATATAGAAAAACTACTCATAATATACAAGTTTACTCTAGTAAGAGCCATCAATCCATCATCAAACAAAATAGTAAAGTTGCCAAGCCCAATAAGGTGGTAATCCAAACCTGAGTCAATAAGTAAATCAGTATTCTCTTGTAAGAATGTCCTCACACAATCAGGAGGATGATAGATAAGGAGAAACCCACAGTTTGTTGATGCAGCAGGTATTACAAAAACAACCTGAGACAGCTGAAGCCTAGAGCCATAGCAAACTGCAACTCTGTCTCCCAACCAGCCCCATCTAGGGCACTGCATCATGGAGACCGAAGGTATTACAGCAGCCCTATAATGGGGACCAAAGCTGTCATCAAGCCAGGTCTCCATGATAATCTGGTAGTGCAACAGAGCATACCAAGAAGTGCCACTGGAGAATGAGTCCCAATTACTTGCCATTGCTGGAAAAGCTGGACCCTGAGTATGAAATGAGGAAAATATTCCTGGTGTTTCACTCCTGGAAAGTAGCACTGAGACCAGTACCTCATTCAGGAAATGCAATCAGGAGCACTCCTCCTCCATTGGCTCTCTTTTGCCAGCCACCACTGTGCCTGTGCAAAATATGTAGACACCTACATCTGGCAAAAGTGGGAAAGTGAGGAGGTGCAACCCTTCTCAGGTTGATTTAGCATGTTGAGGTGGTCATGACAGTAACAGTCATGATAATAGAACAAATAATGACAGACTGTGAATAATACAAACATACAGAATAGTAAAAGCCTGAATAAACAAATAAAACTTCTGAACAGAGCAAGAGTTAGTGCTCCCAGTCAGCAGAAGGCAAAGGAAATCACCCCAAAAGCCAGAAGCATATAAAGTTAAAACAAATACATCTCATTTTCACAGTGACATGAACTGGGGGACAGGAGTGAATCAGGCAATATCAATGGATCCCAAAATCTAGTGAAGGAGGTAAATCAGGTAGTATTAATAGATCCCAAAATCCAATGACTGCGGCATATTGGGGTACAGACACAGACCAAAGAGATTCCAGTGAAGGATAAACCAGTTAAGAAATACAGCAGATACTGCAGAGAGTCTGTCAGGGTAACAATAACAAGTCCAAAAAATTTCCCAGGGGCAGTAAAACTACAGCAAAACAATCTTTCCTGGACACATCTGGTAAAATCTCAGCTAACAATGACAAGACAAATGTCCACACAGACTCAACCACACAAATGTATGATTAGGGAGATGACCAGAAAGCAAATATGTGCAGGTGCAACAAAACTACAAGGCCAAAAGCTATACACACAGCAAAGCTGCAGAGGTATAACTGTAGCCATAGCAACAGTAAGTTTGAAAAAACAAATGTTACAATCAACAAACTGAAGAGGTGGTGGAGAACAGACAAAAGGAAAAAACAGCTTCGTTAGCAACATGAACAACAACTGTAACACCCAGACAAGTACTGGTGACTTCAAGTTATATACCAGATTATGCCAAGTACAATACAGCAACTGAAGTAGTGGAAACATGAGCAATATAAGGACAAAATTAAATGCCGTTATACCAATATACCAATACACCATAAATAAAACTTTGTGAACTCTAGTAGTGAAGGTAATCAAACAGGCAGTCTGATAAGACTAGGGTGGCAATGAGGTATCAGTAGAATGAACAACGTTTGCTGGGATCAAGCATTTTGCTTGTGTCAGTTGAAAGTAAGACAAAGCCGAGTACAAAATGTACGGATGCAGCTTCAGTAGTACAGCAGTTAAAGTGAATTAGTTTGAATGCAATAGTTTATCAGTTTATCAATACTAGCACAGTAAGATCAGTCTTGCTTAGAATATTGATATAATTAAATGAGGGGGCACCAGACTGATGAACAAACAAAGAAAAACCTCACACAGATCATCTAAGCAGCCAACACATTGCCACTGTGCCTTCACAGCCCCAGCGAGATTCTTTTGGAATGGAATCATCCTGACATCCGTACCTCTCAACTGTCCAGATTTTAACAGAATGTTCAGATTTTTGCCTCATATTTTTGATCTGTTCTTCATAAAATTTGTGATTTTCTGGCAAATGATGGGATGATTTGAGGACTGATGTCACTAAATAATGATATACATTTGTGTTTCAGACTTCATGTCCTTCAGAAAAATGCATGCCAAGACAAATCCTGATGTTCTAGAGACTTTCTAAGTTTATAACAGCAATATTTAAAATCTGTCCCTATTTCTGGGCCTTCGTCTCCCCTTTCTGTCAGGCTTTGTCCATATTGTTTGCGCTAAGAGTTTGAGAGGTATGCTGACATCAAGATGATGAAGAGAGATTACATTTGAAAAAGATATTCTGATAGTTCTCTACAGATTCTTATGTCTCAATTAATAAACCCTGAGAGGTGATGTGATAACATCTGACTAACCGTATGATAATTCCAGTTATACTAGTTACAATTTTATGTGCAAAAGGTATTAAAATGATGACATTTTCTTTTTACTGTTCATGTTACAGAGCCACTCACTTTTTCCCCTTCCCAGTACTGTTGTACCACTCCCACACAGAAATACTCATACTTCGTGGATAGAACAGATGATATTTATCTACTGAATGTACTATGTTCTTCATCTGTAACTATGTTTGTAATATTTTAATTGCTGGGATTCTTCATCTGTAACTATGTCTGTAATATTTTAATTTGTGGAGCTTTTCTCCCCGGGCCTCCGCTGAAAATGGACCTGCATCCAGTCGGACATTTCCAGTCAACAAATGTAAATAAATAAAGACTAAACAAGTCTTTCTGCAGCCCAGTCCCTCAGTTCATCACAACCACACTACCTTCATGCTACCTGCAAAGAAGCTTATTATCTTGTATGAATTTGCTGTTGGCATCAAATATAAATATCTGGAGCACGAAACAAAGCCAGACCCAACAATCATTTACTGTGACACTCTTTGTGACCTGTCTTGCAGACTATTACACTGCCTCCTTGTCACCCATTTTATTTCCCTTGTCGGATATTTCTCTCTTGACATAACCAGTTTACACAATTTCTCTGTTACTTGTCTATTAGCTTGGTGCATGGAATGAGACTGAAGGACATGCCAGAAATCTACAAAAATTAAATCCATAACACTTCCACAACCTAGCCATAACAACGCACCAGGAAGGAGCAATAGGACTTGCACAGTGTGTAATTTCACACATGAACACATGCTAGAGTCCAAGAGCCAAAGCATTCAGTAACTTTACAAACAGGCCCTTTACAAGCTTTTCATTGTTTTTTCCAGAACCATGGTGAGATTTATCTGCACGCAGTTTTCTGATTACAGTCTTGAGCCTGGCTTGTATAGTGGAAGGCACCTCTGCTATCAGTAACAACCATTAATTATGGCCATAAGTGGCATCGGTAAAGCCTCAACTGCCTCATTCAGGACTCTTGAAATCAATTCATCCAGGCCTTAGGTCTTTTATTTATTAATTATGTGTTTGTTTGTTTATTTATTTATTTACAGATAGGCAGATTGATTAATGACCTTTTTATCAGCCATTACCAAAGGTATAGTGAAGTTACTGAGTCTGGCAATTAACACAGAGTATTAAAACTCTGAGCTATTAGAATCCACTTCATGTAATCAAATGTACAAAGTCTGATTTCCTCAATCCCCATTTGCCTACTGTGTGACTCTGAACAAGCCACTTAACCAGGTGCTCCAGGGTTGCCCAGTGAAAAGGAGCACTTCTCCAGTGGGCTTACTCAATTAAGAAACACATAAAAAAAAGAAAAAACATTTGCATGTTCTCCCCATGTTGGTGTGGCCTTTCTTCAAATACTTCAATTCCCTCTTACCTCTCAAAAAATAATGCTAGTTGACTGGCTGCTTGAAATTGTTCAAGTTTTATTACATTTTTTAGCCCAGGTACTGTCTAAAAGAAGCAACAATAAAACAGGACCAAAGAGTACCACTGATGCCAATAAACAAAACGAAATAATAAGATAAAATAAAGGCACCAAATGTCAAGGCTGAGGACTAATAACACGTTAATGTAAAAAACAAAGTAAGTGCTTTCGCAATATCTAAGATCGCTTCATCAGACTGAATGAATTGCCACATACCAAATCAATTTATATCAATTAGTAGCCAATCAACAAACTTTAGACAATTTAAAGTGGCCTTTCTTTTGACACTCACATTGCTAAAGTGGTTAGAAAGACCTTCTACATTGCCCACCTGATCATGAAAGGATTCACATCCAGATCTAGTGAGGTCATTGTTCCCCTGTACTCTTCACTTATCAGACCAATGATCGAGTACAATGCCCCATTCGGGATGTATCTCACCCGACATCTGCAGCAATTGGAGAGACCCCAAAAGTTCCTCACCAAAAGGATAAAGGGACTCTAAAATCTGTCATATGCTGCCAGATTGAAGAAACTCCAGCTCTATTCAGTCGCATACCGTCTGCTCAGAGGTGACATGTGCCTGACATACAAGGCCATGTCCAACCCGGAATTAATGGACATGCTCCACCTCAAAAAATCCAAATCCACCAAAACCACTAGAGCAAGCGACTTAAACCTTAGCACGGACATAAATAGGACATGCTGGAGGGATAGATTTATCACTCAGGGACTCCCTATGCTGTGGAATAAAATCCCGGTCCATGTGAGGCAGAGCACCTCGCTGGCTCTGTTCAAGAGAAATCTTGACCTGTGGATGGGAGATCGTAGGTTTACCCCGGGAATCATCTCTGTGTCACTGCTGGACAGAGGCACAACAAACTAATGGGCACAGTATTTTTTCATATAAGGGGTGGCGTAAGCCACAAAAATTTGGGCTAGGATTATAAATGCCTTAGGGCAGATAGCCTAGTATAAACCTATGAACCTATGAACCTATGAACATAAACACAAAAAGGTATAAAAACATGCATCTTATAATATTCAAATAATCCTGCAAAAAAACACTTAAAAACTACATGTGTATATATACATACATATCCAATGGTAACGTTGAATAAAAAAAGAACCTCAGTGTTTAAGGGGATGTCTCTTAAGAAAAGACTTCAAGTGAAGTAGCTCCATTAAGACCTGGAGGTATATCTGCCTGAAAAAGCAGTATCCAATTCTGTTCAGCAGTCCCTGTTAAATTCCTAATGTCACCCCCCCTCTAACACCTATATTTATTAATTCTAAAACCATAAATTTAAAACTATGTTCAATGCCAAAGCGAAGCACATGCTGTGCTAATGCGTTATTTTCCTTGGAATTTCTTATGTCCCTGCAATGTTCTAGTATCCTATCTTTATTACTAGTCCTACAGTCAGCATGAAAACTAAGTGCTATTTTAAAAATTTCAGTGGGGTGTCTACAAAAAGCCCCAGTATGAATATATTTACAAGCTAAACAATTTCTACATGTGTACGTACCCATCTGATTAGAAGGCAATCACTCTGTATATATATATATATATATATATATATATATATATATATATATATATATATATGCCTATCATAGCATAGGTGTCTCTTTAGTGACCTATTGTTCTTAAAAGTAAAGTGCAGAACCGTATCTATGATGCCTTTTAACTCATCTATAGTGCAGAAAATGTTCCATTTTTTTCTAATGATATCACAAAAAGGATCAATATTACTAGAGAAAGATATAGGAACCTTAGAGAACATTGTTCTCTGAGGGGTATGCATCAAAGTTTGTTCAATATCAACCACCCTTTCACCAAAAAATGGTTTACATTTATTTTGTCTCTTACCCCGTGCTGCATCAATACAGGAATTATTCTCATGTTCCTTGTATCCCCTGCTCAAAAAGTCAAATTTCAATTCATTTAAGGCTATCTGTAGTTGATAATCATCATTATGTAAACGCATAATCATACAGAACTGTCCCTTCATTACATTGTGTGAAATATGCCTGGGATGCATACTTTCCCTATGTAGTAAATTATTTTTACGAACAGATTTCCTTTATAAACTTGCCTTCACCTTTTGGCAATCAACTTTATTAACAGTAAAATCGAGAAAATCAATGTGATGTGAAAAGTATTTATATGTAAATCTTAGAAATTCAGTAGAGCTCCCCAAAACGTAATAAAACTTTCCAGTCTGTCCAATGTGCCCCCCCATAGAAGAAACAAGTCATCTACAAAACTCAAATACCATAACACATATTCAGAAAATCCATCAGAAGATAATACATATTCTTTTTCCCATTTAGCAAGTGCTAGATTGGCGTAGCTATTGGCACATGCTGTGCCCATAGCCAAACCAACTTTCTGCACAAAAAAATTCTTGCTCGAAAACAAAAACATTGTTTTCTAGGATAATTTCGAGTAGTGTGCATATCAAACAAACTTTTTCATTACTAAAGGAGGGGTGATCATTAAGAATCATTCTAATATTTTTAATACCCCAGTCATTGGGGATCACAGTAAAAAGAGATTCAATATCTAGTGTCACCAGCACATAGTCATGTGTTAGATTTTTAGTTACTACATACAATCTCTCCAAAATGATTTAGTATCTCTAAGTATTGTTTCATAACCTTCTAATAGTGGGTATAAGTTCTTCTCTACAAAGATAGAGAGGGGTTCAGTCACTCACCCTCTACCAGACACAATTGGACACATAGGTGGACATTCTAGATTTGTATGTATTTTTGGCAAACCATATAACATAGGGACCAATGAATGTTCAACTTCAAAATATCTAAAGAGACCTTCAGAGATCATATTCGACATTAGCATATAAAAAACATAGAAAGAAACCTTTTTGATAATCACATTCACCACAGTTTTAGGCACATTTAAATAAGTATTAGCATCATCCAAAAGTTTCTTCATTTGCATAATATAAAGATCTCTTTTTAAAATAAGTATTCCCCACCTTTGTCTGCCTGTTTAACAAGAACAGAATGCATATTTCTAAGTTCAGGCAACGCAGTATACTCATCATTACTCATATTAAAAAATGTAGCTTTGGCTCCATGCTCATAAACTTGTCTAATCTGTTTTTCACAAATGTCTATAAAAGCATCCATCATAGCATTGAGTGGGGGTATATAGGTACTCGTTTTTTTAAAGGGCTGATCGATATCAGCATTGCCTCTAAACATAATTTGTAACGTTAAGGTCCTGCCGTAAAGTTTCAAATCCTTCAAGATATCAACCAGATTCGCTTTCTGGGCTGGGATGAACGAGAGGCCTTTATTTAATAAACTCAATTGTGCCTGAGTTAACTCAGTATTAGAGATATTAAAAACAAGACTGCTGTTACCATCACTGTTGATAGTCATCTGCAATGAGTCCTCATCTGGGTAGTTTCCATCGCAGGTGAATGTTGCACTTTGCCTCTCCTTCCCTGGCTCTTGGATCTTGTCTTTATCAGCAACGGCATTGCCCAGTGAAAAGGGGCACTTCTCCAGTGGGCTTACTCAATTAATAAATGCATAAAAAAAAAAAGAAAACATTTGCATGTTCTCCCCATGTTGGTGTGGCTTTTCTTCAAATACTTCAGTTCCCTCTTACCTCTCAAAAAATATGCTAATTGACTGGCTGCTTAAAATTGTTCAAGTTTTATTGCATTGTTTAGCCCAGGTACTGTCTAAAAGGAGTTTGTGGAAAATTGTAACACATACCCAGTTAGAAACAAATAAATTAACTTACAATGCCAGACTTTCAGTGAACTAAAACAAAATATCCTTAAGCCAAAACCACAACACAGATGGCATGGCAAAGTAAGGATAGGTTACACTATGTATGATAAAAATACAGTGAAGTATTCTAATGTGGATGTAAAATAAAGTCAAAACAAAATAAACATATAGTACATAAATATGCAATAAACTAGGTGACAGTCATCTAAAAGTATATATATGTACCCTAGCAAACAGTGAGCTATCACCATACATATCAGTAGGCTGAAAGAAATTAACAACCATAATGCAGAATGTGTCATTAGTAAATAAAAATAACAGCTTATTTCCAAGCTGGCTCAAGAGTCACTGGGAGTCCAATAAATTAGATTGTGTATGTACTGTGGTGGTGGTGCTGCGGTAGCATTATCGCCTCACAGTTAGACGTTGCCCGTTTGATTCTCAGTTAGAGCATCTTCTGTGTAGCGACATGCGTGAATGGGCGTTCCTTCGTTGAAGGTTGTGCGTTAGGCCCGGCAAGCCAGTACGTAAAAATCTACTGCCAATCATTAGCGGACCGGAGTTCCGCTGTGGTGACCCCTAACCGGGAAAAGCCAAAAGACATAAAAAATTACTTTATACAGTATAAACAGAAAACAAACATGGATAGAGTCTGTATATAACATTTACAAATACCATGTCAGTTGTACTTCACAATTTCTGACAGCATGACAGTGCTGCACCATTCTGGAACTGTATATAGACCCCAAAAGCAACATTAAATGAAGAAACATTACCCGGTAGTGTCTACAGTCAAGTAGCTTTAGTTTGGGAACTGCAAGCAATACCCTCAAGAGGTGCTCTTTCATAAAGGTAGTGAAGACTGGAAAAGAGTTACAAGATCAAATCTGCTCAGGTACAGAGCTCCAGGTCTTTGTCTCACAAAGGTAGATCTTAAAATGGAAAGTATAATCAAAAACTACAAGAACAATACATTAAGTCCTGTCCCACTGTACTCATCCCTCATTAGACCCATTATAGAATACAATGACCCATTTGGCATGTACCTCTCAAGACATCTGCAACAACTGGAAAGGCCACAGAAATACCTCACTAAAAGAATCACAGGCCTAAAGCGGATGCCCTACGCTGACCGCCTTAAAAACCTTGTCACATATCATCTACTCAGAGGCGATCTTTGCTTAACATACAAGGCCATGTCAAACCCAGAGCTGTTGGACATGCTACACTTAAAGAAATCCCAATCCCTCAGAGCCACACGCTCCAGGGATCTAAACCTTGTCATCACAATAAACAAAACATGCTGGAGGGATAGGTTCCTGACCCAGAGACTCCCCAGGCTCTGGAATAGATTGCCCATACATGTCAAGCAGAGTGCCTCTTTGGTCCTCTTCAAAAGGAACCTTGATGATTGGATGGGAGAAAGGAAATTCACCCCGGGGATCACGTCAGTCGCCCTGCTAGACAGGGGTCCAGGGAAGTAAATAGTGTGGGAAGAAATAGCCAGGGAATTGTTATGGCTAGGCTTGTATAGGCCCTAGGGCTGATAGCCTAGTACCAACCTATGGACCTATGAACCTATGAACATAGATATCTGCAGACAAAGACCTCATGTGGAGTGCAGTGTCAAAGGTGGATCAGTCAGAATATCAGGGACAGTGTCATAATAATGTGATGTCCCATGACAGGCAGCTATGTGAGTCAGCCTAAGGATTGATTTTATTGCTTCCCACGACAGGAATTAGACATTAGCCTACACATTTGACTGAGTTTGAAGCTTTTTGGTGCTAGCAGCTGATTGATTTGCTTTAAGTGAGTGGGTGTATTTTAGGATAGGATTCGGAACCATATCCTCCTTAATACTGGCTTCACTGTTTAGTACAGAGTTGGCATTGAATGCACAATAAGTTGTCAAGTCAGGTTGCACTGATATTTCTGCAAGTGTGCAATGAAACAAGAGAGGGGCTAATGAAGGAAATAAATCTGCAGATGCTGCTTACAGTGGTTTTTAAGGCATTGGCTATAGAAGGAAGTCTGTATTTGCATTGTACCAAAAGTATATCTTTTATGCACAGCAACTCAAACTACAGGGAAAAGGAAACAGGAAGTATTACATGCCCCAAAGACCAAATATCTGGAGACAAAGAATTGGTCCCACTACAATACAAGATATTTAAAGTGGATGTGGTTTCTAGCTTAATGTTTACGGCTGGCCAGTAGTGTGACATAAGCTGCAGCTGAGGGCAAACAGTCAGACTACTAACTTTGATTTACTTAGATTTTAGTAGATGACTATTCGGAGTGAGCCAACCTGTTAATTTATAGAGGTCATATATCTGCATTTCAATGTCCTTTTAGATACAGTTGATCTTCTACATAACCATGTCAACTGTATAAAGAAGGGACTGAAAAACAACACAAACTGCTACTCCACAATCCGGTTTAAGAGGCTTCTAAACAAAATCCAGTAAACAACAACAAATGTCCCAGAAGTAAAACTTAATTTCAGATACTCCCTTTGTTGGTGTTTATTGGATATTTTATATGTATATATATATATATATATATATATATATATATATATATATATATATATATATATCCTGTCCTGCAACTTAATCATATATTTAAAAGGATGCTTAGAGAATAGACAATGGCTTTGAGAGTACATTTTACAAATACAGACCTTACTTTATTTTTGCAACTAAAGCTTAATAAGTTTAAAAATTTATTTTTCATTTTCAACTTTTACATCAAAATTATTTAAATATTTTGTTCCTAACTCTTCTATGATATAAAATATGTACTATGTTTGTTAGTAATGGTGTATTACTGTGTATTTTGTTGAGATGTTTTTTTTAATGATGACATAAAAAGATTTCAAGAAGAAGAGCATATCCTAATTCTAAAGTGCATATTTAGACACTCTATGGAAATCACGATACTATTTTATACTTCCCAGATCTGGGCCATTCAAACAACACACCTAAACAAACTGAAAAGGTACAGCATTTCATAGCTGCAAACAAACAGCGGCTGGAAAACTTGAGAGAGTCAGAAAGACTTCAGCAGCTGCCATCACATTCTGCTTCTTCACTGTTATCTCTTCCTGGCTTGTAAAAATGTCTGATACATTTCTCTAAAGAGTCGATGCATGGAGCACACTGCTGGGAGAACTAACAACAGGCCGAGGAGCCTAAAACTTAAAATAACATCCATAATACAAAAAAAAGGGAGAGATGCATTATATAATCTGTTCAGGATACTAGAATATGCTTCCTCTTGCAATCATGATAGGGCAGAAATTATTTTAGTACATACCTGGGAAATACAAAATATCAGCATGGGTTACAAAAACAAGGTCCTTGAAGGGCAATACATTTTAAGATTCAGAACAAAACATATAAATCTATGCAAAGCATCCAGTTTTTAAGGATTACTTATTTGTGTGGGTTTATACTTTGCATATATGAGGGATTTGCAAGCAGCAAATATGCAGTGAAAGGAGAGTGTACATGTTACTCTGTGCTGGGAATAGGACTGCAGTGTGAATGGGCAGGAGGGGAGGGCTCCTTTAACATATGTATGCCATTGGAAGGAATGAAAGCCTGGTGAAGAACATGGTTAACATGTGGGGACTGGAATGAAGCAGAGTATTCAAATCTCAAAAAGGTGACATCAAACACTTTATCTCCTATCCACATGTTCAAGTTTTCCTAAAATTATGTTACTCAATAATCGTATGTGTCTTGGAATTATGTTCTAGATCCCATGGATTATTTGAGTGATAAAATTATTCCTTAGATGTGTTGTTGTAAATAATGAAAAAGTTGGCATCCTTACATTTGAAGTTTTATGGGGTTGGATGACAAATAAAGACTAAATACAGATTGTAACAGTTCATCTTTATATTCTTTGTATGGAGTAATCGCTCTACCCCAAAAGGATCTGTAATGCAAGATACATGTATTTAATTTTTTTTTTTTTGCACTTCTGCAACACAAATACCAAATAGATGAAGTGAAAATGGTTAGTAGATATAGGCAGATTTACAGGGCTATAAATCCTGTTTTGTTCATTGCATTTTATTAATTAAGACTGATGAAACAATAGAGAAAATTTGTATAGTCTCACTTTTTTCCCCTTCTTATAATCATTATGGAAAAAGTTATCAGTGGGAACCCATTATAAAATACTTCTATGTATGTATATATATATATATATATATATATATATACATATATATATATATATATATATATATATATATATATATATATATATATATATATATATATATATATATATATATATATACATATATATATATATATATATACACACACACACACACACACACACACACACACACACACACACACACACACACACACATTGAATATAAAAGTCAAACATTCTAAAATTGAGGAAAACTATGCATTTTAAGCATCTCTATACATATCGTTCAGCAATTTTTTTGGTGTTCGCAGCCAAAGCTGACAGACTCTTTGGGGGAATAGTACTGGAGAGATTGCTGAATAAAATGCTATTTTGTAACATATGATTTTTGTAGGTTCATAGGTGTATACTAGGATAACAACCACTACGGCCCTTATACAACCTAAATGTGACCCGCAAATTTTATTTATATTTGAGTTATAGGCTTGACTTACTGACTGTCTCTGTCTATCAGAGACATAGGAGCCAGACAAGGGATGAATTTCTGATTACCCATCCATTGGTCCAAGCTGTGTTTAAATACGGATAGGGAGGAACTCTGCTTCACATAAATGGGGAGCCTTTTCCAGAGAATGGGAAGTTTCTATGAAACATATCTGTCTCTCCAACATGTCCTATTTATGTCACAAGCAAAATTTAGGCCTTTTAATCTAGTAGTTTTGATGCTGCTTGTTTTCTGGATGTGCAAAAGGTTTATCAAAATAGGGTCCAGTGATGCCGTGCATGCCAGGCAAAGATCATCTCTCAGAAGTCTGTATGATACCAAGTAAAAAAACAGGGTTTTAAGGCAAGCAGTTTATGACATTGTATTTACTCCCTGTATTATTTTTGTAAGAAATTTTGTAGATGTTCCAGATGCTGCATGTGTCTGGTCAGGTACATACCGAAGGGGGCATTACTTTCTACTGTGGGTCTGATGAAGGCCGAATACAGTGGTATTATGACCTCTCTGGACCTAGATGCCATGTGCTTGCTTATAAGTTAAGCAACACAGAAGATTTTTTTTGATACCTTGTACACATGCTGGTTGAAGACTAGGTTACTATCTACATGATATCCCAGATCCTTTTATAGTGATTCAACTTTTAAGGGTGTTTTATTGATGATGTAGTTACCCAGGTGGCAGACTTCCCAAAATGAACTATAATGTATTACTTGGTACTGAGTTTTAATCCATAGCTTCGGAACCAAGCATTTGTCTGTATTAGACATTCCTGAAGGGTGTTCTCAACTTAGGGTGATTCAATGACTGCTCCTGGTTAGCAATCATCTGTGAACGTGGTTAACCAGAGGCCTTTGACAATGGCTTTGACATATGAGAAGTAGATGTCAAAGAGGAGTGGGCCTAACGCATGGCCCTGGGGGATTCCACGGTTGACCAGCCTCTTTGTGGAAGTGGCCTCACTGATTCAAATCTCCTGGGTCCTGATTATCAGTGAGCCAGCTAGCTATGCAGCATGTTATAAAGGGGTTTATGCCTAGTTCCATAAGTTTGTTGTCAATGCCTGAGTAGAGTATTGTTTGAAATACCTTAGCCAGATCTAGGCAGGCAGTATGCCTTAGTGACCTTTTTAATGACATCCACCAGATTCAGTAAGCATGGCCTTCCTTTGACAAAGCCATACAGGGATGTATCTAGTGTCTGGAGGTCTCTTATGTTCTTGTTGATAATCTCCATGATAATTCTTTCCATGGTTTTGCAAATAAAGCTTGTCAGACTAATGGGGTCTGTAGTTTCCCGGATCTATTGAAAGTCCTCCCTTATGAAGGGAGATGACCATTAATAACTCCAGGGGTCCTGATAAGTCATATTTTAGATTATTCAGGAGGCATCCTGGGATGTTATTGGTGCCTATTGAGGCCATATTCTTGACTTTAGTGAGGGCAGCTAGTACATGCTCCATAGTTATAGTTGGAGGGGTTATGTTTGGGGGTATTTTGCGGTGATGGTTGAGGTGACAAAGAGGTAAAATTTTAACCAAATTTGTCTGCTAACAGGTTTGCTATTTTGCCAGGCTTATTGAATGTGGCACCATTAACCACCTGTTCAGCATATTGCTGTGCGCTGCCCTTAAGGTTTCTGACATAGCTGTAGCAGGCCTCATTGTTATCTTTCACATGGCAGGTTATATTAATCTCAGTACTGGCTTTGCTTGACCTAATTAACCTTTTAGTTGTCTAGTTACTTTGATAACAGGATTTTCATTTTTATGGGAATTATTCTTCCTGATTTTTTGCAATCTTTTTTTCCCCTTTGTTGTGCATCCTGATTAGTTTGGGATGCCCCCAGGGCTGTTTGTTTCTGAAACTAGTCATGGGCTTACTTCTGGTAGGTACAGCAGCCTCTATGCAGCCACTGACATGGTTGTACTGAGTTTCTGAGAACAGTTAAACATAGATCTGATGAAGGCTGAAGAGCCGAAAGCACTCATCTTCTACTAGAGCTTTTGGATTTTATTCGATACTTGTTTGTTTGTCTCTAATAAAGGAGGATGTGATTCTCATTGTGGTGTTTTTTTCCAGGCTTTTATCCAGTTTTCTCATTTTATCCCAGGACTGCCTTTAGCTGTTAAAGGGTGCTTTGTTTGTTTTATTTACCTAAAACAGTTAAACATAGGCTGGTGTTTTCTTGGAGTATGGAGGGATATTGAATTTTGACAAACCATAACATCATAACAAGTAATTTAACTTGGAATAGTTCCTGTTACTGGTTTTAATGAAATGACTGAGTTTATTTTGATTTTGAAGATAGACAACTTTATGTTTGCACCTTACCAGACAGGATAAGACACTGGGGGGGGGGGGGGGGTTGCAACATTCTCCCAATTTTGTGAGCATGAGGTCCTGCCTCAAGTAGATGTATTCACTATTTGGTCAATGATGTTTGCATTTACGAAGACCAGTAATCTATATGCCTGTACATTTGAGGCCACATAGGATTCCCAGTCTATAGAGGGGTAATTAAAGTCTCCCATGAGTAGGGTGTTAGGTTGGATGGTAAGTGTCTCCAGTAGACTCAAATATACATTCTGAGCTTCTTGGGACATTGAGGATGACCTACAGCTGGCTACGATATGGTACAGAATTTTCTCCATGATGATCTGCATGTGAATGAACACCAACATGTCATCCTGTTAGACCACCCTAGAGGTGTGCTTGTTACTGGTGTATATTGAGACACCTCCACCTGTAGCCCTTGTCTGTGCAGCTACTGATCCAAAAGTATGGAAGGCACTGAAACCTTGCACTGCTGAGGTACTCTTCTGCTTTAAACCACATCTTGGTAACTGCATAGATGTCTATATTCTTGGGTGTAAGGAGGGCTTGGAGGGAGTGTATTTTTTTATTTAGGCTCTTTGCATTCAGCAGTAATACCTTGAGGTACTGGTGAGTTGATTTTGCTATGTCAATAGGTTTGTCAATTTAGCATTGCCTAAAAAAGACACTATGGGGGTGGATAAAGTTTTAGCCTGTATTCAAAAGCCTACAGGGGAATGGTGAACAGCATCCCTGGTAAAGCAATGTGATCTGTTGACCATAATCTATCAAGTTGACAAATATTGTATCCCCTTAGAATGACATCAGAAAGACAGACAGTTATTGAAATTAATCATTTCTTGTTCATATTGTGGCATCGTCCATGGTGATGGTAATATGCTACTCAGTGCTCTGCTCATACCATCCTGAGATACACAGTCTGAAAGCTCTGTAATATTTATCTCTCTTCATATAGTTCAGGGAGGTACATCTCAGGTCATTTACATCTACATGGACTATGATGGAATCATACTGGTACCTGTGGCATAACGACTTGATTGAGCGTGTAATTTGATTGATCCTGGCTCCAGATAAGCAACAGTTATCTTCTTCTTCTTGTTCACCCTAATGAAGCCCCCTATGACAAGAGCACTAGGAAGTGTGTTTGCTTGCTTTAGGGCCTCAGTGTTTGAGACTTCACTGACAGTGACAGTATGTGTGATGCTAGGTGGTGTTTCTTCTGAATGCCTTTGGGCTCGCTTTAAAAACAGGTGGTCTAGATGATCTTTGTTGTTTAGGAAGATTGCTTTTAAGTACATCAGCAAACATTAGTCTATGGGTGTTGTGTGCTATGTGAGGTGGGTGTTGTGTGCGTGGTTTCAACAACCTGATGTGTACTTTTATGAAAGGGATTAACCTCCAGTGTCATATAAGTACACCTCTCACATACTGTGTCTGCTTCTTTAAGGATTAAGTGGTTGTCAGTAAACATGAGACAGCTGCTGTATTGTCTCAGGATGCCCATATCCACCAAGCTGGCTACAGAGAATTTAGGAAACTGCATATCCATTATACCCAGTCCTGTGATTTGTGACCTACAGGGGGGTGGTGTATTGGGGTTAGAAGGGTATTAAGGGTGCTTTGTTGGCTCAGACTAATAAAGGTGCTTTACTGGGGCAGAGTATGCTAAACAGTACTAAATTATACTAACTTTAATGGTTACACAATACTGAATTCTACTAGATCTGCAGGTATTGCCACTAAATACCCATCTAGCTGCACTAAGCTTGTCACCACACAAGATATTTGCACTATCTTGTTTCTTTACAGGTTACAGTTTTAGTGACTTACAGGGAAAATTTGCTTTCTAGGTGTTAACCCATGCCACTGTGCAAAATTTATAGCAACACAGAAAAAAACAAAAAACTAAACAATGAGCCCTCTAGCCAATAAAATAAGTACACCATGAGTCCTTTTGTGTATTTCCCATCTTGGATAGACCAAGCAAATAACTCCTGATGCAAGATGACTATACCCAGTCCTCCAGATGTAAAAACACAGTAGAACAGACCCACAAGTGCAATCTTAACACAAAACATGTAAACAGCTAGTTAGAAATCCCTTGCTGAAGGCCATTTTAAGACAGTCTTACAGCAGTAACAGTGAGAGGAAGGATTTTTTTTACGGAAAAATTCAGTGAAATGCACACATTAAAACAGGAAACAGAATCAACCACTCAAAATAATTTGTGTGATTTAAAAATCAAAGGTACTTAACTTTGCCTGGATGGCACTGGATACAAGTAAAAGACTTCTGGAATGCAGGCTAGGACTCCACGCATTGCTGACCTCCAGGAAAATGAGCAGGAGACAATATGCAGTAAAGAAGGTTTACTGAAGAGTGAAGAGCAACACTGGTTTAATACAGAAAACAATAGGTGAGAAAGTACTTAAATAGGTTATACAACAGTCAATAGCAATGAGAGAGAAAAGGGAGTGACCTTCTTTCTCTTGTAATATATGTCTGATTACATGTAAAAGAAAGTGCTACTTATAAAAGTCAAAAAGAAGGACATTAACACCACAATCACCATAAACAGTATAAAACTGTGAAGCAAATAAATAAACATTTATTTTCTATGGTGATATACAGAAAAAAAGTTTAAATTAAGTTGGAAACCGCTATTGGATAAACGTGCTATAAGCGTGTGCACATACCCAGTGTTGGAAAAAAGTGCTATAAGTGTGTGCACATACCCAGTGTTGGATAAAAGTGCTATAAGTGTGTGAACATACCCAGTGTTGGAAAAAGTGACACAAGTGTATGCACATACTCATTGTTGGATAAAAGTGATAAAAGTGTGTGCACATACCCACTGTTGGATAAAAGTGCTATAAGTGTGTGAACATACCCAGTGTTGGATAAAAGTGATATAAGTGTGTGCACATACCCAGTGTTAGATAAAAGTGATATAAGTGCGTGCACATACCCAGTGTTGGATAAAAGTGCTATAAGTGTGTGCACATACCCAGTGTTGGATAAAAGTGCTATAAGTGTGTGCACATACCCAGTGGATAAAAGTGCTATAAGTGTGTGCACATACCCAGTGTTGGATAAAAGTCATATAAGTGTGTGCACATACCCAGTGTTGGATAAAAGTGCTATAAGTGTGTGCACATACCCAGTGTTGGATAAAAGTGCTATAAGTGTGTGCACATACCCAGTGTTGGATAAAAGTGCTATAAGTGTGTGCACATACCCAGTGTTGGATAAAAGTGCTATAAGTGTGTGCACATACCCAGTGTTGGGCCAGTACTCTAGCAATGGTTCCTCTGTCTTATGTCCATCGTTTGCAGAGACAGGCTCCTGCTACCATGTCATGCTATGTAGAAAAAAGCAGGTACAGGAAAATGAAATGTAGAACAAATGGGGGCATATGGTTTACCTTTATTTGATTGTGTATTTCGAATATCAAACACTTAGATTATAGTGTTAATTGTTTGAACATTTGGTATATCGAACATGCTCCTTGCTAGTTTCAAATTTGTTACAGGCAGACATCTAGTAACTTTGTTTGGTTAAGTATTGTTTTTAAAGTAAGAATTATTGTAGGGATGAAGGAAAATATCAAATACAATTTTTTAATAGTCTATTTATTTAAAAGATTAATGATGCAGCTTACTTTGTATCAGTATGCATGTAAGGAAAATAAGCACATGATTTTGTTGTATGGCATTACTGGCTGGCTGTTATTATTAAAGTTTAACTAGATATTCATAAGCTCATTGAGGGACAGGGTGAGTATATGAGACAAAAATAGGTGTTCTACAAAATTCTGGACAGTCGAGATGTTTGTGTCAGTATCTGTTGTTTTCTGTTTTTGGAAGGATACGTTAGAGTAGGAATTGTGAAGCTGTCCTTTCTGCTCAGTAGTTTTTTTCTTTGAGTTAGTATATATGATTAGTAGGGGATGTAGGTTACAGGGGACTTGCATAAAATATATTTTTTTATTGTTTTGTGTTTCAGAGTTTGTACATTTGTGTGTTAAATTTTAAGCAATACATACACACACACATATATATATATATATATATATATATATATATATATATATATATTGCAACAAAATGCTGTATATATGCTAGAACTGTATACAGAATTGTAAGTACCAGCAGATATGCTTAATAGAGTCTTACATCGAAAGGTGGTATTCCAGGGAATTCCAAAGTGGAAGCTGAATATCCCCAATTTAGGAGGCTGACTATTTTCAAGTACTTAGTGAAACTGAAAAGTATTTTAAAAATTACAAATTATATATTGGAATTTATATAATTATATAATTATTATATTATTATTATATAATTATATAAATGATATAACAGAACAATGATAGTTATTTTATGAATTTAATAAACAATAATTGCCATCTGCTGTGTTCTCTTACACCCTGTTGCATCAGAATTCTACCAAAACAATAAATCTTGTGAGATATGAGAAAAGAATGTTACCCAATCAGAAGGCAGCCAGCTGTTTTAGTGAGGTGCCTGAGTTGTGTACCTTATGTAAAATATAACAATGCACAAACATTTTTATGTGCAAAAACAGGGCAAGCAGGTACCAGTAGGAATTTTATACTGAAACGCAAATAAACATTTATACATATGTATGTGTGTATATATATATATATATATATATATATATATATATATATATATATATACATACAAATATATATATATATATATATATATATATTTTAGTGACTCCACCTATGAACCTATGAACTGGCACTGAGGGAAGTCAGCAACTTCACCCCACCTTTCTATGGTTTTATGTAGCAGGTTGTAATTTACTGTTTAATTTGAGATTAGTTAGATAGGAAATCTAAAGGGCAGACATTGGAAATTAGGTTAGAATTTTTTTTTACTCAGGACATCTAAAAATAACTTGCACAACATAGCTCATTACATAATTTACTACAGCTGCCCTTGGAGAGCTAGAACCTAATAATCTGTATTTGTAATTGCATACCGGGTACTACACTTACACAAATGATTAGTGATACACAGTCATTAGCTGCATACATATGTACTATAAAAATAACACAAAGAACACAGATGAAGTCCTATCCCAACTGACATAATGGTTAAGGTATTTGCCTCCCATGCACAAGGTATAATATTCAATCCTGACCTTGGGACAATGCCTGAATGGAGATTCCTCCACCTCTTAAAACATGCTGAGTGTTCTCAACTCAGACTCACATAAGAATGGAGTTGTGTGCAGTAGCACAGACTGTAGAGGATGCCATATATAGGGAGAAGAGTTGTACAGACCAAATGCTTTGGACATTAATTGTGCTGCACAGTATCCTCTAGATAGGAAAATTTGGATCACAGACAGCACTCAATGTCAAGGTTAGCCACTCAATGGTGTGACAATTAGTTCTAGGTGATTCAGTCATGTTGACTAATGTCCCCAAAAATGGGCATGAGTATTTGCTGGTGATAAGTGGGTCGAGGATCCGACCTACTCTGGCCTATGCCAGGGACCTATTCTAATGGTGTGAGGAGTGTATGTGTCCCCATTGGCCATTGTGTGCCCACCATAAAGCCAAGCAGCCCTGCCAATCAGTGTCCTGTTGACCATCTTGGGTTACTTGGGATAGCGCTGTTGACTATAAGTTGGGCGTAAAACCAATCAACCTGCCAAACATGAACTAAGAATTGCTACACTCAGTGTAGGTTCACTGACAGGATGCAGCTTGGAAGTGAATGACACAATAATAAGGAGGAGGCTGGACATCCTCTGTATCCAGGAGACAATGTGGAAGGGCAGTGTAGCAAAGCCACTTTTGGTATTCAAGAGAAACTGGGCTGGAGACCTGGAAGTTGACTGGAGAGAAAGCACAAGAATTCCAGGAATTACTCAGGGCTCTAGCACCCCAGGAAGAAGAGCAAATAGGTGCAGCTGAAGAAGAATGGCAGCACCTCAAAACAGCATGTGTGATGACTGCAGAACAGGTGTATGGCCAAGCCAGCTATGGAAATAAGGTATATACGGAAAGCTGGTGGTGAAATGCAGAAGTCTAGGAAGTAATCATTAGAAAAGAGTGCAGGAAAAAGTGTGAGATAGAAAATATGGTCCAGGCTAAAAATGAATACTGGTTGGGTAACAAAGAGGCTAAGAGAAGTGTTACAGTAGCAAAGAACATGGCATCTGAGGTACTTTACTAGCTTCTGGAAAGTGACACAGTAGGTTGCAAGGCAATGAAAGAAAAATAAAGAAGCTAGTCTACATGCTTCATAAGGGATGCCAGCAACATCCTGCTCAGCAGTCCACAGCACATCAAAGGCAGATAGAAGGAGTACTTCATAGGCTCATAGGTTCATGGGTAGGTACTAGGCTATTGGCCCTAGGGCCTATACAAGCCCAGCCAAAAAGGTACCCTGGCTTTTGCCACCCAAGAAAATTATTTTCCTGTGCCACTGTCGAGCAGAGACACAGAAGTGATCCCCGGGGTGAATTTCCCATTTCCCATCCAATCATCAAGATTTTTCTTGAAGAGTGCTAATGAGGAGCTTTGTTTGATATAGATAGGTAGTTTGTTCCAGAGTATGGGAAGTCTCTGGGACAGGAATCTATCCCTCCGGCATGTTCTGTTTATTGTGGTGACAAGGTTTATGTCCCTAGAGCATGTAGCTTGGAGGGATTGGGATTTCTTTAAGTGGAGCATGTCCAACAGTTCTAGGTTTGACATAGCTTTGTATGCTAGGCAGAGATCACCTCTGAGTAGGTGATATGCAACGGAGTAAAGCTGGAGTTTTTTGAGATGGCCTGCGTAGGACATCTGTTTGAGGCTGGTAATCCTCTTTGTGAGGTATTTCTGTGGTCTTTCCAGTTGTTGTAGATGTCTTGTGAGGTACATACCAAAAGGAGCGTTGTTCTCTATAATGGGTCTAATGAGTGATGAGTAGAGGGGAACAATGACCTCTTTTTTTCTGGATGAGAAACCTTTGTGATGAGGTGTGCCACGTGGAAGGATTTCCTGACTACTGTGGCGATGTGATTATCAAAGGACAGACTACTGTCCACCTGTGTCCCATGGTCTCTTATCACACTTTCGGTGTTAAGTATACTACCGCCTATGTTGTAGTTCATGGGTACAGAGTTTTTACCAAAGGGGATTACAATGCACTTTTTGGCACTGAGCTTGAAGTTATGGCTTTGACACCAGGCATCTGTTTCAGTGAGGCCCTTTTGTAGGATGTCCACATCGTTAGGAGTTTCAATTATGGCTCCTAGTTTGCAGTCATCTGCGAACTTCGTTAGCCAAAGACCTTATGTGTTAGCCTGTACTTCAGAGAAGTAGATACCAAACAGGAGTGGACCCAGGACTGAACCCTGTGGTACTCCACTTGACACTAGTCTGAAGTCGGATTTGGAGTCTGCTACTTTCACAGTGTGGGTTCTGCCAGTGAGCCAGTTGGCAACCCATCTTGTGACATAGGGATTTATACCTAGTTTAGTGAGTTTATCTATAATTCCAGATTGGGGGATGGTGTCAAAAGTCTTGGCAAGATCTAGATAGGCTGTGTGAACCACCTTACCTTTTTCAATGGCTTTGGTGACTGCTTCAAAGAAGTCTATCAGGTTTAGGAGACATGATCTGCCTTTTACAAACCCGAACTGGGTGGGGTCCAGAGTTTGGAGATTACCAATGTCTTTGTTTATAAGTTCCATGATAATACATTCCATGGCCTTGCAGACAAGGCTCATCAGGCTAATGGGGCGGTAGTTCCCAGGGTCCGGGGTGGCTCCCCCCTTGTGGAGTGGGATAACCGTCGCTGTGTGCCATTCAGCAGGCACAAGGCCTGAGGTGAGGCTATGACTGAACATGGTGCTTAGGTGGGGTGCCAGTTCGTTCTGTAGCTCGTGTAGAACGCAGCCAGGGATGTTGTCTGGTCCCATGGATGCTGTTCTTGGCTTTGGAGAGTGTGGTTTTTACCTGTGCAGCCGTGATTACAGGAACTTTGCATTCTTCCGGTAAAGAGATGGGCTCTTTAGAGGGTGAGAGGGGGGTAAAATTAGCACTGAACCTATCTGCCAGGATGTTGGCAATATCAGTTGGGTCTGTATATTTAGTGCCATTGTGCTGTAACTTAGAGCAGATCTGAGTGTTGCCATTGAGATTCTTGACATAGCTATAGAATGCTTTATGGTTATCTTTAGAATCAGTGGCGATTTTGTTTTCATAACTAGCTTTGGAGGATTTTATCAGGGATTGCAGCTACTTACTGAGGCTGACCAGGGAGCTCCTCCACTCATGGGATTTTACTCTCTTTTGCAACAGTTTCTTCCTTCTGCTGTACAGTTTGTTTATGACAGGGGACCACCAGATTGGCTTCCTTTTTTGGAGGATAGCGTCTTGGTTCTGCTTGGGATAGCACGATCCATGCACTCATGTAAGTGCTTATAAAGTGCAATTGTGTAGGATTCAGAAGTCGTAACGGTATTGTCCATCTGCATGGGTGTCATGAAGTTCACCACTTCTGTCTTAAGAAGCATGATGTTGGCTTTGGAGAAATCTTTTACCACGGTTTCCTTAATGGGAGGTGGGGGCAGGATGTGGATATCTAGAGTAATTTGCTTATGGTCAGATCGTACCAATGAGGAGTTGACTTCAGATGTGGAACACCGGTCACTCATGTTGGTAATGACTAGATCTAGGATATTGTTGCCCCTGGTGGGGGTGTGGATAAGTTGTTCCAGGGCATTGGAGTTTATGAATTCCAGAAAGCATTGAGTGAAGGAGTTGGTACATGAGTAGTTTTCCTAGTTAATGGTGGGGTAGTTGAAATTGCCCATTATTAGGGTGTTTGGTTGAACCCTAATATTTTCCAGTACATCAAGAAAAGAGGAGTGGGAATCCTGGGGCATGGTGGGTGATCTGTAGCAAGCTACAATTTGGATTGCAGTTTTGCCCAGAGTTAGTTGCACTTGGATAACCTCGGCTGCATTATGCTGAGCAACTAGCCTGGAGGTGTGGATATCCTTAATGAATATGGACACACCTCTGCCTTTGGTGTTCCGGTCCAGGTTACATGGCTGAAAAGTGTGGTATGAGTTATAGCCTGGTAGTGCAGGGGTGCTCTTTGGAGTCTTGAACCAGGTCTCAGTCACTGCACAGATATCGATGTTCTCCATTTTAAAGAGTGCCTCGAGTGAGTGCATTTTGAGATTTAGACTTCTAGCATTGAGTAGCATCACCCTCAGTTTTTGCTTGCCTGTTCTTGTTACAGTGGTGAATTTGTCATTTGAACCTTGCCTAAAAAAGGCACTATAGGGGCGGCAACAACCTTAGCCAGTATCCGGAATCCCAGAGGTGACAGGTGCAGGCCATCTCTGGCAAAGCATCGTGGTCTGTCGACCATGTCATCCCAGGCAGACAGATACTGGATCCCTTTAGAATGGCACCAGAAGCTTAGCCAATTGTTGAAGTCAATCATTTTGTCCTTGTACCACAGCATCATTCTGGGTGATGGCAGACTGCTACTCAGGGCTAGGGTCATACCTGCCTGGGCTACAAGATCGGAGAGCTCTTCCATGTCTCTTTTCATGTAGTCCAGGGAGGTACGTCTCAGGTCATTCACACCAACATGGACAATGACAGAGTCATATTTGCACTTGTTGTGGAGTGACCTGAGTGCGTGGGTTATGTGGCGGATCCTGGCACCGGACAGGCAGCTGACAGTAACCTTCTCTTTGTTTAGCCTGGTGAGTGGGACATCAGTGTGCCTGACTATAGAGTCACCTATGACTAGTGTGTTGGGTACGTTGTTTTGCCTTATAGGCTGTGGTTGAGTGGCACACTGAGTCTGTGGGCTATGTGTCATTTGGGTTGTGTTGGGGGATGGAGGTTGCTTGCGTTTCTGCTTTGGAGGTCTCTGTTGCTTAGGCAGATTATTATTGAGAGCCTGCGCGCATGTTTTTCTGTTACTATGTGTGGATTTTGGTGGTGTAGATTTAGTGAGACTATGTGACGAGTGTAGTGTGGTGCAAGTGTTTACCTTCTCCTCTTGACTGTCAAGTTCAGTCATGATTGGAGAGAGCTTTACCTCCAGTTTGGCTAGATAAGTGCATCTCTCACAGGTTGTAGTGTTGGGCGGTAGGAAGAGGGGGTTGTCTGTGTACATGAGGCAATTTCTACATTGCCCCAACATGCTCAAATTCATCAGATAGACAGGAGAGAACACTGGGAGCTGACCCTTGAACATGCCTGAATAAAAAACTATTTTCCTCTAGCTAAGTGAGGAAAGTGAGTACAAGAGCTGTTTTTCCTCTAAGCAAGTGAGGAAAGTAAGTACCAAAACTGTTTTCCTCTAGGTAATGAGGAAGGTTGAATGCTGTAGTAATTAGTGGGTTATTTAGTGCTTACAGGTTCTGAACAAGTGCTGATCACGAATAAGCAAATTCAAGTGCTAAAACTAAGAATCTGTATCTGGACTAAACTAGTTACAGGAAAGGGGGGAAACAAGTGCAAATGCAGGCTTTTAAATCAGAAAGTTGAGAGAGATGAAAAAACTGCCCAAACGGCCAATAACTACAATTTCTGGGCCTGAACCACTCCTTATGTGGTAGATAGGTTAATACCTAGTGCTTACCACTCCCACTGATAAGCTAGAAGGCTTCCCTCCAACACAGGAAGCTTGGGGGGGGGGGGGCTCAGACGCTTACATACAGTCCTGGATACAGAAAATCTGAATCTGGACTACACTAGTTACAGGAAAGATATTTTTTTATTAAGATTATATATATATATATATATATATATATATATATATATATATATATATATATACAGAAAACAGCAGTAAAAGCAATTCAAATGCAGTGCAAGCTAGCACACTTGAGTATGTAGTAATGTTAGACCAAACAGTTCAAAAAATGCAATTAAATTAAAACTGACTAAAAACAAGTGCAGAAGGAGCCTATTAGGTAGAATGAAGTAAAGAGATGGGACTAGGGGGAGTGTCCCAGATCAAATCTACAGTGGGGTCGGGCAACTGCAAAAGCCTCCAAATTTAAACAACAAGACAGGAATAGGGAGGGTAGATATGGGAAAACCAACACCTTCAGCAGAGATCTGAAAAACTATACAGTGAACAAAAACAACAGTGCACAACTCTGAAGTCAGCCAGCAATGATATAAAATTAGTCAAACAACAATTACCAGTACACAACTCTGAAGTGCCAGAAAAATATACTCAGCTCTGTATATCTCCAGATAGTTTGAAGAGCATTCTGTCAAGACACAGGAAGGCTCCAGCAATTCCAGGAGCTTTTGAATAAAGAAAACCTTACAGAAGCTCTACCACCCCAGACACAGCCTACGATGAAAGAAGAAGAGGATCCCACCATAGAAGAAGTAAGAACAGCACTAAGGAAAATTAAGTCAGAGAAAGCAGCAGGCTCAGATGAGGTCCAAGCAGATATAATCAAGATGCTGGGTGAGAAAGGGGAGAAATGGCTCCTGCGGGTACTCATAGCACTATAGAAATCCCATGGGCCTTTATTACAGGAGGTTTAAGGTATCACAAAGTGAAAACTCCAGTATGGTTAGGTTTTTTTTTGTAGTTTTTACTAATTGGTTTGTCTGTGTTACCTTTCTAGTTTTTAGCAATATATAGAGAAAAGCATATTCCAGATGACCGGAGAATAGACATACTAGTGCCAGTGTACAAGAACAAAATGGACATCCACAACTGTGGGCAGTACAAAGGTATCAAATTTCTGTCATGCTGCATGAAGGTTCTAGAGAGGGTGACTGATAAACAAATATGGAGAGGAGAAAGTAAGATGGGAGATGAAAAGTTGGTAGTCAGAACAATATGCAGCACAACTGACCCAATTTTTGAAGTGAGACAGATAGCTGAGAAGAAGCTAGAAATGAGGAAAGAATCCAGCTGGGCATTCCTTGACTAGGGTAAAGCATATGACAGGGTCCCAAGAAAACTGATTTGGGCAGTACTGCAGTGGACTGATGTCCCAGAGACAATGGTAGAATTAGTGCAGGTTATGTACAAGAACCCAGTGACTCAAGTATAAACAGTGTTCAGACTCTCAGACGGGTTCACAATGGTAGGGGTGTGCAACACAGTTCAGCTTTTTGAGTCCACTGCAGTTCATACTGATGATGGACCACATTAGCAAACAGGTCGGATGAGTAAGATCAACAAAGTTGCTGTATGCAGATGATGTGACCTTACAGGCATACTCTGAACAAAAACTTCAGCAAAAGATAGGGGAATGGAGTGCAATGCTTAAAGTACATGGGATAAAGCTGATTTCAGATAAGACAGTGGTAATGGCAGCAAATGTGGGAAATCAGAAGTTGATAATTGAGATGGAAGGGAAAATAGGGGTTCAAGTTAACAGCTTCAGATATCTAGAAGGGTTGGTTGGGGAGAAGGGAAGTCTGAATGAGGAGCTAAAAACTAGAACCACAGGGGCCACAGACAACTGGCACAGAGGGCCAGGCATACTGTCTAACAGAAGAATGCCAAAGAAGCTGAAAAGCTAGGTGTGCAAAACAGTGGTGCAGCTAGTATTAATGTATGGTACAGAAACCTGGGAAGTAAAGGCAGAGCAGAAGAGGAAGCTAGAGGTGATGGAGATGAAGTGCCTGCGACTGTTAGTAAGTTGTATACTATGGGACAGATGAGGAAATCATGACATCAGAGCAGAAGCCAAAGTAACTCCAGTTGCAGAGGAAAGTAAAGGAGAACAGACTGCAGTGGTTTGGGCACATGTGCAGAAAAGAAGAAAACAATCTGGTCATGAAGATTTGGAACAGGCAAGAAGAAGGCAAGAGGCTTCAGGCAAAGAGACGGATGGATTATGTGAGAGAAGACCTGCAACAGTTATGCATGACTGTCAAGGAAGGTAAGAGAGTGGCATTGAATGAAGAGAGATGGTGACAGCCGACTCAACACCCTGACCCCATAAAGAAGATGGGAAAAATGGGGTTGATGATAATGATAATGAGATGAAGTCTTATAATGAAAAATACATCACTTATTTTAGCTAGTTTGTCAACTGCTGCATGCACAGCAGCTAAAATAGTACTTAGGTCACCTAGCTTCATTGTTCAAAACCTTTAACATTTAACCTTTTCATAACATTCTGCCTAGAGAGGAGTATCAGTGTTTCATTTTACCAACTGAGATGAAGAAAAAACTGTTGCCAACCATTGCAACCAGCACTCATGGCCAAGATTCAGAACATATCTAAATACTTTAGCATTTACAGATAATTTGAACAGCAAGCTATGAGAATATATACAAAGAGATATTCAATTTTCAAAGTTAATTATTTTACAACTGCCTTATTATTACGATTATACATATTGGTGAACACTATATCAGCTTCTGCCTTTTCACAGAGTCCTTATGCATTGCAGGTCTGTAAACTGCGCAGGTCTGTAAGCTGTGCAGATCTATAAGATGTGCAGGTATGGTAGCTGTGCAGGTCTATAAGATGTGCAGGCATGGTAGCTGTGCAAGTCTGTAAGCTGTGCAGACATGGTAGCTGTGCAAGTCTGTAAGATGTGCAGGTATGGTAGATATGCAAGTCTGTACGATGTGCAGGCATGGTGGCTGTGCAGGTCTATAAGATGTGCAGGCATGGTATAGTAGCTGTGCAGGTCTGTAAGCTGTGCAGGTATGGTAGCTGTGCAAGTCTGTAAGCTGTGCAGGCATGGTAGCTGTGCAGGTCTGTAAGATGTACAGGTATGATAGATTTGCAAGTCTGTAAGCTGTGCAGGTATGGTAGTTGTGCAGGTCTGTAAACTGTGCAGGTACAGTAGTTGTGCATGTCTGCAAGCTGTGCAGGTCTGTAAGATGTGCAAGCATGGTATCTGTGCAGGTCTGTAAGCTGTGCAGGTATGGTAGTTGTGCAGGTCTGTAAACTGTGCAGGTATGGTAGTTGTGCAGGTCTGTAAGATGTGCAGGCATGATATCTGTTCAGGTCTGCAAGCTGTGTAAGTTTGGTAGTTGAGCAGGTCTGTAAGCTGTGCAGGTATGGTATTTGTGCAGGTCTGTAAACTGTGCAAGTATGGTAGTTGTGCAGGTCTGTAAACTGTGCAGGTGCGGTAGTTGTGCAGGTCTGTAAAGTGCGCAGGTATGGTAGTTGTGCAGGTCTGTAAGCGGTGCAGTGCTGTAAGATGTGCAAGCATGGTATTTATGCAGGTCTTTAAGGTGTGCAGGTATGGTAGTTGTGCAGGTCTGTAAAGTGTGCAGGTATGGTAGTTGTGCACCTCTGTAAACTGTGCAGGTCTGTAAGCTGTGCAGGTATGGTAGTTGTGCAGGTCTGTAAACTGTGCAGGTATGGTAGTTGTACAACTCTGTAAACTGTGCAGGTATGGTAGTTATGTAGATGACTGGAAAAATCATGCCCTAAAATGCAAATAGTACCCTGTGCTGCTTATGTCTCAAGTAAATTTAAACATCTTATCCAGATATTTTATGCAGCACTGCTGTATACGTGCTTGCTTCACATCATTTTAGCTAACTTTCTTTTTTAACAGATTATGTTCTTATTTTCTATTTATGCTGTATAAGTTACTAATTATTCTCTGTTAATTAGCAGGCCATTTTAAGTAGCCTCTTTTTATTATTCCCATGCTGTTTTACCCTTCAACACCATAGTAGCAGGACAGGTTTGGATGATCAAACCACTACCAATTTTCACTAAAAACAATTACAGACAGTGATGAAAACTACTTTTTCTACAGAGAGACCGATGACTTCTTTAAAAACTAACACTATTCTCTTGGAAGACATTCCCCCGGATTCAGCAAACAGCCATGCAGGAATAAGTTATTCCTGCATGGCAGGGACCGTTCCTGTTCAGCATGGCATCGAGCCATGCATGTGTATGAAGGCACACTGCCATGCTGTAAAATGGACACAGTTCTGTGTATGAGCACAGGTGGTGTGTCTGAGAGTAGAGCTCTCACAATATACATGTACCCTGCATTCTAGAATTGCCGTTCAGCAATTTAAAATGAGCGAGAATGCTCATAACACCCCCAGCCTGTCAGGGTAAAAAATCTGGACAAAGCCATAGGGGACAATCGTCCCTACCAAGCCAAAAGTTGATAGAATAACAGATGTAGCATAAGCACATAGCGCACACCTCCCAACCCATCAGAGTATAGAATGTGGACAAAGCCATAAGGGACAATCATCGCTACAAATAGAAAGTTGATAGAATAACAGGTTCAGCATTAGCATGGATATTTTGAAGGGTACAAATAAAAAAACAGAAATAATTTTTTTATATATATATATATATGCAATAAAGTTTAAGCATAGCTGCACGGGTGTGCCTGTTGCTTAGCTATGCTTAGCCCAGCTGAAACAGCACAAAAAGTTAAAAATCAATAGACATCCAGAATAAGCATAAGTGCAATAGTATAGTGGTTAGATCTTATGCCTTGCATGTATTTATTCATGGTTTGAGCCTCACCAAAGCCATTTCCATATTGCATGTGTAAACAGTAAAATTTTATTTTTTTTTGTATATTTATGTAAGAAGTAACTGATTTTTCTCAACCAGGGTAGTGTATTAGGCCCATATGTGAGGTGTCAGTGTAATAAAGTAGTGAAACCCCCATATAAACACAACTGCCCCATACAGTATAGTCACACAAGAATAAATTAATCACAGCACATTGGGGGATGTCAGGGAAGGTAAATAAATCTATATTATGTAATGAATGATGAATCAGTCCCATACAGGTGGTAGACCAATATAATAAAACATAAGCTATGTTGACCAGGAGTAAGAATTGTGTACATATGAATACTAAGCAATGAATAGCCCAGCTAAGCGGATTTGCCCATTGGTAAGCAATGCTGAACCTGCCCCTTTACGCACTGACAACTTTAGCTAAGCAGGTTTGCCACAGCTTAGTTTAGCTAAACATTTTCAAAATTGTCCAGTTATGGCAAAGGGTGGGGTAATCGGCCATATTTAAACCCCACAGGCAGGAATACAGCTCATAACTGGTTGTAGCTCTCCACTGTAGGCAATATGGCAGATGTTCAAGGAGGCATGCACTTCTGGGCGCAGCACTGGGGCATACAGGAGTCCAAGATCATGGTAGGACTCCTGGTAAAAAACTATGACATGAGACTGCTGCAGGACCAGTATCAGGGCTCCCAATATAAAGCAGAAGCCTGGGAAAGTCTTGCCCGTGATCTCACCAGTGCCACTGGTATCATTCGGACTGGTGAGCAGGTCCAGCACCACTATGCCAACTTGAAACGGAGGAAGAGGGAGCTCTTGGAACAGTGGGTCCAAGAAGCAAGAGACAGGGGAGATGTCCCAGCAGTGTGTAAGTATTTATAGCAATAATTCTTTACCAAAGTCCAGCCTGTGTATGTGATGGATAGGTATGCATAAACGTTTCTCTATTTTCATTACAGCTCCAGCTGAGTGGGCTGTGAACCCGGAAGCCCATGCCAGCAGGTTGCAAATGCTACATCGCGAGGCTGGTGAGTAACAATCCTGCTTGTAGTAGTCATACCAAATACATATAAAGTAGTAAAATGTCACCTGGCACTATAAAAATGTGTACGGTTTGTACTGAATAAACCAGACAATATGACAGTAGTAGTCTCATATAGGTCATATTTAAATAAAAGTGTAACTGCCTGGCAATAAAGTTCTAAATCCTGGACTGGTTGTGTTTACTCTGGTATTGTATGGCCTCACATGTTGCATTCACCAAGATCTGATATGTGAATAGTACTGTTGTGTCAACTGTTTCTCACACTTGTGCTGCTACATAAAAAATATGTCTAGGAATGTCTGTATAAGAATGTTGTAATTACAAGATCAAATTGTACAACCAAGAGAGACTTAGAGAGAAAGCACTGAAGGATGAGACAGCATTTCCTAAATAGCTCACTCTGATGAAACATAAATTGTTGTATTTTTAGCACGCACAGCCACTGTTCTAATCCCGGGAGTTGTAGTAAGCTGTATGCATAATCATACCACTGAACTGTACAGATTTCTGAAGAATGTCCATATTTTTGCCTCATATTTCTGGATTATTCCTCTATTTTCCTGGCAAATCACTGGGATGATCTCAGGATTGTAGTCACTAAATAATGACATACATTTGAGTTTTAGACTTCAAATCCTTCAGAAAATGTATATTAAAACAAATCCTGTTACTCTAGCAACTTTCTAAAAATTTATAAGAGCAATATTTAAAATATGTCCCTATTTGTACCCCGAGTTTGTCAAGCTTTGTACAGATATTTTGCATTAAGAAGTTGAGAGGTATGTGCAGAATTTTAACTAGGAATCTGGGAACATGTGTAGAAACAGCCAGGTAGTGTTCATAGGTTCATACTAGGCTATCTGCCCTAGGGCATTTATAAGCCTAGCCAGAATGTGTTTGGCTTTCGCCACCCATTTTAAATTTATTTTGCTGTGCCCTTTTTCGAGGTTAGTATACTGTGCCTCTGTCTAACAGTGACACAGAAGTGATACCTGGGGTAAACCTATTTTGCTATGCCCTTTTTCGAGGTTAGTATACCATGCCTCTGTCTAACAGTGACACAGAAGTGATACCTGGGGTAAACCTACGATCTCCCATCCACTCATCAAGATTCCTCTTGAAGAGGGTCAATGAGGGACTATGCCTAACCTGGACTGGGATTTTATTCCAGAGTGAAGGGAGCCTCTGGGTTATGAATCTGTCCCTCCAGCATGTCCTATTTATTTCAGTGCTGAGGTTCAAGTCTCTCAAGCACGTAGCTCGATGGGATTTGGATTTTCTGAGGTGCAGCATGTCCATTAATTCCGGGTTGGACATGGCTTTATACATCAGGCACAGATCGCCTCTGAACAGGCGGTATGCCACTGAGTAGAGGTGGAGTTTCTTTAACCGGGCAGCATATGGCATCTGTTTGAGCCCTTTGATCCTCTTGGTGAGGTACTTTTGGGGTCTTTCCAGTTGCTGTAGGTGTCTGGTAAGGTACATCCCAAAAGGGGCATTGTACTCAATTATGGGCCTGATAAGGGATGAGTAAAGAGGCACGATGACCTCCCCTGATCTAGATGTGAATCCCTTCATGATAAGGTGGGCTATATAAAATGTTTTTCTAACCACTTTGGCCACGTGGTTGTCAAATGAGAGATTGCTATCAACTTGGGTCCCCAGGTCCCTAATTACTTCTTCTGTACTTAATGGATTACCACCTATGTGGTAATTTGTGGCACTTTGTTTTGCCAAAGGGGATGACTATACACTTTTTGGCATTTAGCTTGAAGCCATGGCTCTGGCACCAGTTGTCTGTTTCTATGAGGCCCTTTTGGAGGATGCTTGTATTGGCTGGAGTGTCGATTATGGTGCCCAGTTTGCAGTCATCTGCGAACTTGGTCAGCCACAGTCCTTCCGTGTTGGCCTGTACCTCCGAGAAATATATACCGAACAAGAGAGGTCCCAGGACTGAGCCTTGTGGGACACCACTTGTAACTGGTTTGGAGTCTGACATGGCTCCAGCAATTCTAACCATGTGGGTTCTGTCCTTGAGCCAGTTTGCAATCCATCTAGTGACATAGGGGTTTATATTTAAGCTGGTGAGCTTATCTATAATGCCCGAGTGGGGTATTGTATTGAAGGCTTTTGCGAGGTCCAGGTAGGCTGTGTGGACCACCTTCCCCTCGTCAATCGCCTTGGTGACTGTTTCAAAGAAATCAACCAGGTTTAAGAGGCAGGATCTGCCCTTAACAAAGCCGAACTGTGTAGGATCCAGTGTCTGTAGGTCCCAAATATCTTTATTTATGAGGTCCATGATGATCCTTTCCATAGCTTTGCAGACCAAGCTAGTCAGGCTTATGAGGCGATAGTTTCCAGGATCCATTGAGGCACCACCTTTATGGAGAGGGACCACTGTTGCTGTACGCCACTCTTTGGGCACATATCCTGTAGTAAGGCTGAGATTGAACAGTAGTTTTATGTTTGGGTTTAGCTCTTCTTGGAGTTCATGTAGGACGCAGCCCGGGACACCGTCTGGTCCCATTGATGCTGTGTTTTTTGCTTTGGAGAGGGTGGCTCTTACCCAAGCATCTGAGATGTCAGGGGGGCAAGCACTCTGCTGGGATAGATATTTGCCCTTTTGGTGGGGAGGGGGGGGGGAGTTTGCGCTGAACCTGTCAGCTAGGATGTTGGCAATGTCTGTGGGTTCAGTGTATTTTTTGTCATATTGGACGAATTCTGAGCATATCTGGGAATTACCACCCAGGTTCCTAACATAACTAAAGAAAGCCTTGTGATTATCCTTAGTGTCCTGTGCAATTTTTCTCTCGAAGCTGGCCTTAGACAATTTTATGAGTGCCCATAGTTTTTGCTAATACTGATCAGTGATGCCTTCCCTTTTGGGATTTTGCTCTATCATTTAGTAGCTTCCTCCTTCTATTGTATAGTTTGTTTATGGCTGGGGTCCACCAGACAGGACGTCTGCCTTTGGAGGATTGGGTCTTGGTTTTATTTGGGATCACATGATCCATGCATTCCTGAAGGTGTTCATAGAATGCGTTTATAAAGGATTCTGCGGTCTGGCCGTATTTTCCACAGGCCGGGGCTTTGAATGATTCCACCTCGGTTTTGAGGAGTGTGAAATTTGCTTTAAAGTTTATCACTGTGGTTTTCTGGGTAGGGGGTGGGGTCGGGATGTGAATATCCAGTGAGATTAGTTTATGGTCTGATCTTACCAGTGAGGGATACACTTCTGGTCTGGAGCATAGAGTCCCCATGTTGGTGATGATCAGGTCCAGTATGTTTTCCCCTCTTGTGGGAGTGGTAACAAGTTGTTCCATAGCATTTGAGTTTATAAATTCTAGGAACCTTTGGGCTAGGGTGTTGGAGCTAGAGTAATGCTCCCAGTCTATGTTTGGGTAGTTGAAGTCGCCCAATATAATGGTGTTTGGAGAGACCTTCATATTTTCCAGTGTTCTCAGGAAGGCCGAGTGGGGTTCCTGGGTTTGGGAGGGTGGTCTGTAGTGGGCTATAAACTGGAAAGCAGTTTTACCCACTGTTAGTTGCACATGGATAGTCTCTGATGCTTCGTGCTTTGCCACCAACCTGGAGGTGTGGGTATCTTTGATGAATATCGATACTCCCCCTCCTTTTGTGGTTCGGTCCAAGTTTTGGGACCGAAAAGCATGGTATGAGGTATAACCTGGTAGTGCTGGGGTGCTCTCGGGGGCCCTGAACCAGGTTTCTGTTACTGCACAGATATCGATGTTCTCCATGCTAAGGAGAGTTTTGAGTGCGTGCATCTTGAGGTTTAGACTTCTGGCATTGAGTAGCATTACTCTTAGTTTCTTATCCCTTGTGATACCTATGGAGGTGCGTTTGTCTTTTGAGCCTTGCCTAAAAAAGGCACTATGGGGTAGCAAGAGCCTTTGCCAATATCCAAAAGCCCAGGGGTGACAGGTGCAAGCCGTCCCTAGCGAAGCATCGTGGCTTGTCGAGCATATCATCCCAAGCTGACAGGCATTGGATCCCCTTGGAATGACACCAGTACTTAAGCCAATTGTTGAAATTGATCATCTTGTCTTCATATTGTGGCATCATTCTTGGTGAGGGTAAGATGCTACTCAAGGTCAGGGTCATACCGGCCTGGGCTACATGCTCAGAGAGCTTCTTTATGTCTCTTTTCATGTAGTCCAGGGAGGTACGTCTCAGGTCATTCACACCAGCATGGACAATGACTGAGTCATATTTGTACTTGCCTTGGAGTGACCTGAGTGCTTGTGTTATGTGGCGGATCCTAGTGCCCGACTGGCTGCTCACCGTGACCCTCTCCTTGTTCAGCCTGGTGAGCGGGATGTCAGTGTGCCTGACAATAGAGTCACCTATTACAAGTGTATCAGGTGTGTTGGTTAGTCTTAAGGGCTGTGACTGTTCGGCACATTGGCTTTGTGAGATATGTGTTGCACGTGTTTTGTTTTGGGGTAGCGGTTGCTTGGGTGTCTGCTTTGGAGGTCTCTGCTGCTTAGGCAGATCTTTATTTAGAGCCTCCGAGTATGTTTTTGTGTGATTATGTGTTTGGTTTGCTGTCGTGATAGGTGTATGTGAGACTGGAATTGTAGTGAGTGTGGTTTCCTTCTCCTCCTGACTGGTTATGCCAGTACTGAGTTGAGAGAGCTTAGCCTCCAGTTTGGCTATATGGTTGCATCTCTCACATGTGTTGGAATTTGTTGGGAGGAGGAGAGGGTTGTCTGTGTACATGAGGCAGTTGTAACATTGCCTCAAGATTCCCAGATTCACCAGCTGGACCGGAGAGGAGATTGACAACTGACCTTTGGACATGCTAGAATAATATTGGGAATTCCTTAATAATTGAAAACAAGGGCCAGTGGGGAGTGAGGGTGTAATGCTTTTAATTTTTAGTGCTGACTTATATAATTGCTTAAGTGAACAAGTGCCAGGTAACTTAAGTGCAATGTGTTACAGGTAACTTAAATGCAAAAACGACAAACAGTAACTTTCTTTCAAGTGAAACAAGGAAATAAGTACAGTAAGCAATGCAGATATCACTAGTGATCCACAGAAGCATTCCCTCCACAGGTCTACCAGGTAAGAGAAGTAGTATGTAGCTGTAAGACAGTTGAAGTACACACTGTGTACAAACATACCACTGCCCAAACCAAGGCCATAGGGTATTGTAATAATACCTGTAGAGAAATGATTAGAGCAATGATCATTAAAGTTGTGAGTACTGCAAGGATATACAAGTTAATTGACATCTCTCTCTTTCCCCCCATCATATCTGCAACAATAATCTAAACACACAAATCAATGGGTAGGTTTTACACTGAACCTACTGTTGGGACATATGTCCTATTGTTCAACAAATATTGAAATGTGTTTCTATTAATATTCCATGTTGAAATACTATCATTGGTGGCATGTTGCTATCAACATAACCTGCATGCCGTTGTAAAGGCCACTGTTGTACCATATATGCATGTGTTCTGTTTGCTATGCAACTGTTCCAAATCTGTTGATTTGGGTTACTGGGAATATCTATGCATGTTGTTATAACTAATACTGGATTGTGTTGACTATTACTAACCCACATATGTTCTAAAACTGTAATACCATAGCATGTATGGGAAGACCAGTCCCAGCGGACCTACCTCTCCCACCTCATCTGGCCATGGCACCGGGCCCCAGCATGTCTGGGACTCACCCTGGGACCTCCTCGTCCACTGGTCCTGCACCACCATTGGGTCGAACTGCCTCAGGGGATGGGGCTGATCCCCCCGTTGGGAGTGGGCATGGACAGGATACTGTCACCCGAAGCCAGGCACAGGGTTTGGTGTGTAGCAAGCTCCGAAAGTTGTTTGGAGATCTGCTACACCAGCTTGAGGGCCACATGGTGCAATTAGAGGGTCAGCCTGCCCCTCCTGCTCAGCCCCCAGCACAGCCACCTTCGGGGCCATGAAGGTGCAGTGGTGACTGCCCATGGGTGGGGACCTCAGTCCCACTGTTTCCATTTGGGGTCTCATGAGCTTCTGATTTCCAAACACCCCTTCCCGTCCAAGGTGTTTACCCCCCCCCACATGTGTCATATACTGCTCCTGTATGCTGTCTTGTCTGTCTTCCTGCCCAACCTACCTCCCCAAATATACCTACTATCCTTCCCCAACATCCCACTCTCACCTTAAAAAAAAGGGCAATCTGTTCCCAAAAAAAAATTTCGCCCCATACATAGCTGTCCATTTTGCACACGTGTCCACTGGACACATGTAATCTGGTCTAATTGGGTTCACAACACATTATTGTTGTCCTCACCCCTCTCTCAGGAGTTTGAGTGTCCAAATATACCTTCTAATTCAGTATATATGCACAGCTATTGCTGTAGAAGAAATGGACAGCTATGGATCTTCCCTACACCCATCCTGCACATCCCTAGCTACTTTCCCTATTGTCTTTCCCTCTGCATGCCCCCTTTTTCACCACTTTCCTATCACCCCTTTTTTCTTTTCTTTTAAAGAAATTAGCACGAGTAAGCAGGAGTAAGCTCTTTTAAGCAGTAATAAGCGGGACTAAGCCTGTTTGCATGGCGCTAAGCAATGCCTACACAGATTAAGCACTTTTAAGGCTGTCTGTAAGCATATTTAACTGGAAGTTAGCATTGCTTTCCACCATGCAAACTCGAGCAAACCCACTTACAACTGCTTAAAAGTGCCTCGATCACTCTGTATCCAACAGCCCTTGTTCTGCCCAGCAACAAAATAATCAGCCCTTGCAAGTCAAAAACCCAGGACGTTGCACACCATAGCCACAGCAGGTTACCACTAAGCCATAGATATGTGTGATGTTTTCTCAAACATATCATGCAACACAGTCATTCAACAGTAGGGGAAATGTATATATATATATATATATATATATATATATATATATATATATATGTATATATATATACATATATACATATGTATGCAGTGCATTCGGACATCGGATCCACACTCTGAACTTCGCACTGCAAAACATCTGACCAAAGCAAAGGCAGTGTAAATGGGGGTGAAGGGGCCCAAAATAGGGACCTCTTGTAATTATTGCCATTATCCCTTCCTCCACAGCTGAACTGTTCTTAATTGCAGCAAAATAACCAGCCCTTGCAAGTCTTAACCCAGGACCCTACAAAACATAGCCACAACAAGTTACCACTAAGCCATCTGAGCTGCAAGATGTTGGGATGATGTCTCTAACATATCATGCAGAACAGTCAGTCTACCATAGGGAATGTACAATGTGGAAACACTAAACATTCTAATGATACATACACACACACACATATATATATATATATATATATATATATATATATATATATATACATATATAAATAATTATAGATATATATAAATAGAGTATATATATATATATATATATATATATATATATATATATATATATATATATATATATATATATATATATATATATATATATATATATAGAGGGTGCACAGAATATCAAACAGCCATCATTCCTACAGTTGCCACCTTTTCAAATGGCCAGTGTCTGATTCTTTCCTATAAATGAGAATTATTGCATGAAACATATACCCATACACAATGGAAAGGACATGACACCACACAGTTTGTATACATATAAATGTTTATTTGTGTACCATTTCAGTTTTTTATGCCATTTCTTATAGCATTTAGGTAATACATAATAACTGATTAATGCAACTCTCAAACAAAACATATGATACAGTAATATGCAAAAAATAACATACTTTGCTGTCTAGGCTAAAGCCTTCAAGTAGTACAATAGTTAAAAACACACTTGTCGTGAACACAAGAATCAATCAACACTTAATTACAGATGTAGTTTAACAGCCTCCAATTACACGCTGTAGTCAACCCCCTAGGGGAAAAAGTATCAAGTGTCACAATGTAAATGTATCCATTACATAACAATGCTTAACTTAAAACATCACTATCACACTGCCAAACAGAACTGTGTGCAAGACAATAAGCTCTAGCCCACCACTGTTCCCATGGTGAAATGTATAAAAATGTACAGCTATATACCTTTATGTTTCTTATTACTGATATTCCTCACATGCTATAACGGCCTAGGTTAAAAACATTTAACACCCCTCCCCCGTAAAATGTCTTACAAGGGAATATAACAGTGTTCTCTATACACTGACCTCCAGACTGTACAGGGTCACACATGTTTTGTCCAGCTGTAGCCCTGATATATATGGACCCTACCCCACAACTTGTGTGGGAGTCCACAACATCACTGGAATGATAGCAGGAATTTCAGCACTAAATAATGATAGACCATACCTCTCAACCTCTTACTGCATGACATCGAGACAAAGCCTGGTATATAAGTGGAGGACAAAGGCTGAAACACAGGGCCATATTTGAAATATTGCTGTTATACACTGTGAAAGTTGCTGGTGTTACATGATTGGTTGCAACATACCCTTATTCAGGAATATGAAGTCAGAAACACAAATGGATGTTGCCATGTACTGATTGCAATCAACGGAGAGAATGCCACTGATATGTCAGGACAAGACCTGTGTGGGGAACAGACAAAACCATAACAGCCAATCCTCTGGCCATCATGTGGATAGGCCCACAGTTGAGAGCTATGCAGACAGACTGCATTCCATGCAAAACTTTCATGTACACACAAACCCTGTAAAACTAGCAGTATTCAATCCATATAACAGCAATACTCACACACTGTCCCTAGGTCTGGAGCCTTATACAAACATGTCGGTGGCCTGTGTCCACAAGTCTTGTTGTAAGAGGTATTCCTACCTGCTGTCTGTAACACTGCTGCTCCCTCACATGAAGGATGTCTTCCATACAGGCAAGGTAAAGGGACAACACCCACATGATGTAGTTATTTATAGTAGTGGGTTGCTATGACATTAGCTATTGGAAGAACTACACAGCTGCCTGCATGCAATTAGCAAGCGGGGAACCGCAATTGCTGCAGAGGCCATCACCTGAACATGAGCATCACCTACAAAAGCCATTCTTCAACCTATTCAAACAAGCTCAATCCTAGTAGTGGAGAGAGAGAGTGAGTGAGAGAGAGAGAGAGAGAGAGAGAGAGAGAGAGACCAAAAAAAAATTAGAAACCACATAAAACCTAAAAATAAAAAAATAAGAAACAAGAAGACAACCTGTACACAGGAGGAACCTGAAGATAAACCAGCTATATGAAACATGTAAGCATGTAACTGAATGTAGTACTTGGTCTGTAATAATGGGACAGATGATTATGAAAGATGCATATATGCCATCAATACTTGCTGTCATGAAGTTCTGCTGAACAAATGCTATGGACGTAGCATCTGGCTCTGTCTGCAGTGGGCCATACCTGTCAACCATGCAGACTTCACAGAATGTCAAAATTTAGCCATAGTGTTTGTTCTATTCCTCCAAACATCTATATTAGTCTGGAAAATAGCTGGAGATGGAAGTTATGAAGTAATGACAGACAATTGAGTTTCAGACCCCACCACCTTCAGAACAGTCATGGTAATATGAAATGTATCATGCTACAAACTTCATATGTTTGTAATAGGCATATCTACGATCTGTCCCTATATATCCCTCCCTAATGTTAGGCCTTGTCCACATGTGATGCTCTAAGAGGTGGATAGTTTGGGTCACAGCTGAGAAGCCTGACACACTCTGGGAAAGGACAGCTCACATATGGCAACCATTAGAGTGTCTACCAAATAGTCATGTCTGTGCCACTGGTAGGCCAGTTAATGGGATGTTGACCATATCCATATGTTACCTATGAATATGAGTATTATACATGTTTGTATTGTAAATCTAGGATACCTATATAGGGCATGAACATAGTAAAGCACTGTTGCAGATGTGTGTGTTAAACTGCATGTGATATATTGAATTAATAACATTAAACTGTACAGTGTTCTTCTGGACAATGTTCATAGTTGTGACAGATATCTGTAGTCACTTACACATATACCTGTGTTATGCCAGCTATATTAATACTTTATCAAAATTGACTTCCCTGTTTTGTCACCCAGTGATGTTGACCAATGAACAGAAGTCCTGGTATAACAGGTTCAGGCATATGATTGAGCTGCAAGACTGTAAATACAGTGTGAAATAATGACATAGAACACAAATGTATACCAGGTATCACCTGAGCATGTGTATGTATGCGTATGTTCAGCTGAAAGGCACAGAAGTAATAACATGGGTCACAAGCACTCAGGAAAATAGGATGTACATGTTGCACATGTGTGTAATATCACTGTCACTACATACAACAAAAATAAAATGTGCACTGCTACTGATTGTTGCATTGCCATGACACTGATATGTGTACTACAGTAGGCATGCTTATCACATAGTAATCAGAGAAGTGTACAACTGTGTTCTGACTCACTGTCCATGCCTTCCATTAACAGCTATATCAACACCTATACACTGGATATCAAAGTGTACACACCCCTGCTGGAATGCCATGTCTGTGTGCTGTATGCCAATGAGACCACAGAAAGTCATGTCAAAATGTTTCTCACCTGAAATGTGACCCACAACCTGTACAATTCTATTGTAAAAGAAACAAAGCTGTTTCATGGAAGGTGAGCAATCATTGCCAAGTGAAGATGTGATATGACTTTAGAGTAAAAACCAAGACAAATGGATGCTGTAATCATCTCAGCAGGTGTTCACACAACATATCAGTGTAAGGGTGTACACACACATTCAACTGGCTTACTGTACTGAGTATTAATTCCCATATGTTTCCACAGGACATGCTGTTATGTTCCCTACTGAACTGAGCAGGCTATAGGACACATTACAGGTGGGGATTGTGTTGACATGTGCTTTTGTGGGGCCATGTTCCAATTGCACAAGTACCATGCATTGTAACAGGTGTGTATACTTCATATCCACTGTAGCTATATGAAATCAGCATTAACTGACCTGTACAACCATCCTCCACCAACAATAGAGTATTCCCCCTTGGTGGACAGCACCAAGACATAAAGTACATGATAGGTTGCCATAGCGGCTGTACAGGGACACAGAGGTGCACAGCACAACTTGGAAGCAAGTGCACCTCTATCTGAGCAAGCATGTAGGTTCACAGGTTACTTTCTGTAAGGCTGACTATGACTAGAAATCAGACATTTTCCAACCACCAAGGTCAATTGCAACCATGTCTCCACATATGTACGTAGTCTCAGAGCCAGTAACACAAGTCAACCTGTACTGGGAGTAAAGCACACCTCATACATACATGCCATGGAAACAGGCAACCTGTCTCAGACAGGATAGGCAGGAATAGTGGCATCCTGTTCACAACATAAGTACAGGGGGATATGCACATCAACCACACTCCTGCCCGCAACAGTGATGGACATAATGCTGACTGATGGCAACAACAAGTCTCCATGGGGCATGAGAACATCACAGTTTGCCTCCTACATGAACACAGGCATGTGCTCACAGTTCCATCACATGCTACAGTCAAACACAGACATTCCACCATCCACACACCATCCACATGAAAGATGGCCACTGTCATCCCTTTACACAGAAATGAATGATGAATAGTGAATTATGCCATTAAGTGTCCAACATTGGGGGAACTGGGCAGCTCAGGCCCAGGAGTGCAATGCAAAATGTCAAAGCCATGATAGCTTACAGTGTTACGGTATAGTCTGGATTATTTGCAAGTAATATCCACTGTTGATGTGCATGTGGACAATCATATGAGGTCCTGTGACCTTTTTCCTCTTTAAGTCTTCCAGGTACAATGCCCCAGGAACATCTTCCCGCATTCACAAACCTAGAAAATGATGCAATCATCCAATACCTCATCATGCATCATGCCATACTATTCAGCCTCAGGGCCCAGGATCTGCAGGAGAGGACCGCCCTGTGGAACAAGCTCATCCACAGGGTAAACGATGTCAGCCTGCACAACCAAAATTATGAGCAGGTGCAGCATTGGTACACAGATCTGATCCACCATGCCTGTCAGCGTGCTGCTGCAGTTAGGAGGGACCAGCTAGCCACAGGTGGGTCATGCCATCCAGCCCCCACTGACGCATGCTGAGGAGCTCCTCACCAGCCTTGGGGCACCTGCCCACCAGACAAGCCAGCAGGCTGAAGACAAAATTGTGGAGATGGGTGGCACCCACACAACGGATGTGGAGCGTGCAGGTAAGGCCCCAGGGCACCTTACTAGACCACTGTTGCTTATCCATTTTCATCTGTAAAGTATCTGCATGCATATGTCAGATAACATAGTCTGTTGCTGCAGTGTAATAATAAATAGATGTGCATAATCTCTAGTATTGTGGGTTTGTACTGTTGATGTGCTGAAATGCTGCTCCCACCCAGTGCCAATGCCACAGGTGTGGCTGCTGACATTACTTCTCTCATATAACTACCATATTTCTTCATAAATAAGACCTAACCAGAGAATAAGGCCTAGCATGGTTTTCCAGGGTGTTCATGATATAAGCCCTACCCCCAAAATAAGCCCCAGTTAAGATCGTCAACAACACATGACCGACGTATGGAATTATAAAATAATATTACTGACACCCATTGACTGAGGTTACCGTACACTGCTCACCATTTTCAGCCGATTTAAACATCCAACTTCTTCTCTTTGCAGAAAGTCGTAAGATTCTTTCCCTGGGAGTCCTCCATGATTCTTACTGTAACCCTAATTATCACTCACACTTGACAGTTGAGATCCTTGGCCCATAAACACTGGCAGGTGTACTTTGATTGGTCAAAGTACAGACAACGTGCATAAAGCATGCGCACTTGATAACAAATGGCTGTGGTTGTGCCTTCTTAACCGTCGTCATTTTGTGTTGCCACTCCGGTCTCATAAGTGTTCAATTAACCCCCCCCCCCAGACAAGATGAGTGCAAAATGAAAGAGCTATTCCGTCGAGTACAAGTGAGGAATTGTGGAGGACTCCTGGGGAAAGACTCTGACGGCTTTCTGCAAAGAGAAGAAGTTAGATCTGCGAATGGTCCGAAAATAGCGTGCAGTGTATGACAACCTCAGTCAACAGACCAACAAGGGAAATGCTAAGAAGTGCAAGTGTGGATCAGGTCAGCAACCGTTATTTCTGGAGCTGGAAGACATCATCTGTGAATGGATTGCTAACAGGAGAGCAAAGGCTTTGGTTGTGCGCAGGGCTGATATTCAAGCAATTGCCCTTGCAATAGCACCACAGTTAGAAATATCCCCAGAGGAATTCTAAGCATCACAACATTGGCTGGATGGCTTTCTTCAGTGATATGAACAGTCTCTAAGAAGATCAACAACACTGTTCAAGCTGTAAGATACTGAAGTTATTAAACATGCACTTGCATTCAAGTCCTTTGTTGATGGTTTTGACTTTTCTACATACCAACTCTCCAACATGATTGCTATGGATGAAAATGCAGTGTTTATGGGCCAAGGATCTCAAACAACAATTGATCAGAGGGGTGCCTCGTCAGTCTACATTCCATTCACTGGTTACGAGAGCGCACGTTACCTGTATTTTGGCAATTCGTCTAGATGGAAAGAAAACTCCACCTCTAATCATTAGTAAGGGCAAGAAAGATAAGACTGAATGTGTTTCAGGCATTTACATTCTTGAAACCGAAAAAGCCTGGTGCACACAAGCAGTTATAAGGAAGTGGGTCGAGGTAATGCTGTCACTTGTTTTGCGAGGTGGCGAAAGAAGTCTGCTAGTCTGGGATTCAACCAGCACTCACCGCACTAAAGACATGAAGAAATTCCTTGCAAGGAGATCAAATAATGATTCCCACAGGGATTACTGCCTATCTCCAGACTCTTGATATTGCAATAAACAAGCCATTTAAGGACCATTTGCACATGGAACTTAATGACTACATTGAAAATAGAATGGAGTAAAATCAGCATGGAAACTTTGTGAAGCCTAACCTGCAAGAGGTCATGACTTGGGTGAAAAATTCATGGAATAAAATTACTGATGCCAATGCAGTATGAGCAAACTACTTGGACAAGCAGTGCTCATTTAAGGACAGCTCTATTGCTAGGCATGACAGATTGGGGCCAATGGTTCTACAGGAAATGGAGTCGCAAGAAATTCAGGCCAGAATTCGGGGGTTGGAAACTTATGACAATGTTTCAGAAGAAGATGACATGACTGTATTTGAATAACTTTTCCATTATCAAGGCAACAGAATGGATTGCTTCTGCTTTCAGTTTTATTTCCCTCCTTCAATACACATGTATTGAGATTTTTCGGCACTTTCTGTTAAGCATGAAATATTGCACTGTGAAAGCCAAGGTGTAGATATTCTGAAGATGAAATGTTTGTTACACTGTTTATGTAGAATTCTCACACAACTGTTAACGTGTTACTTAGAACTGTTGCCATATAACAGAAAAGTACCAAATAAATGTCGATTTTTGTAAATGAATAAATGAATAAATGTAGATTGTTGTACAGGGGGATAAATAAGGCATCCCCTGATAATAAGCCTTAATGCGTATTTCGGCAGGGGAAAGAGTATAAGACCCGGTCTTATTTTCGTTGAAATACGGTATTTAGGTCCCTCTGGTATACAACTGGGGCAGAAGCCTGTAGCTGGTGAGTATGGAGTTGTTTTGTTCAGGTTTGCCAATATACCGGCCATGTTATGGCCATGCTATTTGCCATGCACACATTTAACACACCTACCCATAATGCATGCTGTACATGTTCATTTATTGTTGGTGTTAACTGCACTGGATCACAGTGGTCACCACTGTGGCATATCTGAAGGGTATGTAAGAGTCCTGCAGTATACCTAACAACCTGTCGGTGCAAGATGTGTGCACAGAGATGAACATAATGGTGGGGCAAATGGCCTACAGTAGGGCATGTCTGAAACATTACCCTTACACAGTGGCTACAACAGTGTATACACCACTATTACAATGGCAACTGTTCCTGATATAAACAACGGTAAACCACAATACCACATTCCACACCTTTTACAACCTACAATGTGGTCCTAACATGAGCAATGAATGTGTAATATGGAATCCTATGTTAGGACAACAAATATGGGGGATACATCCCTTAAGAAACACTGGAAGCATATGTGTGCCCACACTCTAAATAACATATTGTGGAAGCAGCTTGTGATGTACTGACAGCATTCACTCTTGTTGAGTACACACCTTCCATCAAGTACAGGGCCTCGATGTCACACCAGGTAATTGTCTGCTGTCCAAGAAGTATGTCCATGACATCTGCCCACTCACCTGCAACAGAGGCAGCCGTGGCTTGCACACATCTTACAAACCATGGAATGGATCCCATATCCGAAAGGTAGCACTCAGGAGTGGGAGAAGTAGCCTTACCTCACCATTGCATATACCATGGCAAACAGTGCAGACAGTCATGTATGTGTGCATGAAGTATGGGACAACATTAATGTAGAAAATAAACAGATGCTCATCCAAAACAGATGACAAAACATGCTGCAAACTGGTCATGGAGGCTGCACAGAAATATGCAGCAGCACTGATGGACTTGCAGGAATATCTAGCAAGTACTATTTGTGCAGTACCTGTGTTAACAATTGCCTGGTTTCTGCATGTGTGGCCTATGGGTTAGGGTAATCAGACAGAAGAGCTGTCCCACATGATGCATCATCCAGGGCTCTCTACAGGTAGCATAAGCATAGCATCAATTCTCCCAAAGGCATGTGTTGCAATGTGTAATGGTGCCATGAGACCAAGGCTCAAACCTACTGACAATATTTATAAAGATACATGTGGTGCACAGGCAAACACCTCACTCCAATTCAGGGTCACCATCTCCAATATTTAGCTTGCTGGTGCCAGTGTACACCTTTAGATTTGCTGTTCATTAGCTGGAACTAGGCCAGAAGACATGGTGTTTGGAATTTGGAACACTGCAAAATAACAATCATGTGTGGTCCATAGTTGTCAAGCATCTGTAATAAGGCTGAGGATGGGGAGGGGTGTCAACTTGAAACACAACAGTGAACTAAAGCATACATCCAAAGCTTGCTAAGAATGGCTGTATCTGAACACAGTGAAGGTTATGAATTGTGCCAGACATAACCCTGACTCTACACCAATAGTGAAGTCACTGTGTGACCTCCAAGGGCTGTGCACATGAGCTAACCTTGCAATCTGGCAGGGTTGGGGGACCTTTGGAGGGCAGAGTGACCAAATAATGGCAAATGAAGATGGGCCATGCTAGCATACCCCTTCCAGGAATAGTGACTGCTATAGTTCACTTAACAGCGCTTCAACAAACCATTGTGTTAAGGGTGTGCACACTTATGCAAGCCATATATTGTATGCATCTCATTCAGCATCTACACGACTCTCACATTTGTTTGATACTGTATTGGATTGCACAGGTCATATGTCACATATCAGTTGTGTGTAATGTTAACAAATGCAGTATTGTGGCCCCACTGCACATCATAGAAGAGGCTGGCATATCAACAAGGGTGTGTACACTCCTCATATCCACATTAAGCTTTGAAGGTTGTCAGTGTAACCGGATTTTATTGCACATACATGCACTGCTGATGATGATGAGATCTGCAAATCAAAGTTCAGGCATTAAGTATTGACATCAGTCCCCATATCATCCCAGGTATGTGTCAGACAAACACATACGGGCTGTGAGCAACAGAGCAAACATAACTGCCAGGCATCTACACATTCAACAATGGTGTGTACACTTGTCAGGTATGGTGCACAGTACATGCCAGTGTGCTTTACAGGTGGACAGCAATACTGTGTACATGGATGCAGTGTGTTCCAGGGGAAGGGGCATCACCTACCAACACAACTCATGCATCACAGAGATATATAATGTTGGTAACAAGGACTGAGTATGGCTGCAGTGCATGCTGTTGAGTGCCATATGTCATGCATGTTAACTGTTGGATAATGAGAGGTCTGTGTAATATCTTTGTGCCACCTCACTTGTAAGTGTGTGTGTGTGTGTGTGTGTGTGTGTGTGTGTGTGTGTGTGTGTGTGTGTGTGTGTGTGTGTGTGTAGAAGTAAACCATAATGTACAGGTCTTAATTTACATTTCTTGCCTGCCCCTCACAGGTGGTGAGGTGGGTCATGGACCCTCCTGCAGGCAAACTGATCTTAGTGTCCATACAGACTCTGACAATGGTGATAGGCATAGTGAGGCACAGGCAGGGTTGTCAGGGGCCGAATCTGTGCCATTGGTTGACATCCCACTTTTATCCACCCCATCCCTGCACACAGTCACAATGACCATACATACCCCATCACCAGTGGCCATAGATGAGGGACAGTTGGTGGATGGTGGCATGGGACAATAAAGTGTGGTGGCTATGGCAAGTGTGTCTGTAAACAGCAGCCATAGCCGGATGATGGGGAAGGTACCACACAGGCAGATGTATAGGGGCACTCGTAGGAGGACTGCTGGCCATCATGCCCCTGGCAGAAGTGCCACAGCAGGTGTCACCAGATGCATGTTTCGGGTCATCATGGAGGCACGGGCATGTATGGAACATTATGCCAGAGATAGTCTGAGGCTCCAGAGGACTACTCTTCCTGCTGTACGTGACTACATCCATGATCTAGCAGGTGCCCACCGTTATTTTGCAGAGGTCATGAATAGATGGTTGGGTCAGAGGGTGGGAATCCTCAACCATGTGGTGTCTGTGGTAGAGCATGTGGTGGGTGTAGGGCATTGGCCACATGGATGTAGGTCAGCAACACCAACAGATGGAGGTCTATGTGGACATGCAACAATTCACAGCTGCTCCCATAGTGGCAGTACCAGAACCAGCACTGCAGGGTAGGTGCTGTCCACACCACAAAGCAGCAGGCCATGTGCATATGGTCCTGGCTGGTCCCAACAGGGACGTGGATCCAGCGGACAACTGTCATCATCAGGGGAGAGTACCATATCTGGGCTTCTGCCTGGTAGTGCCCGTCCAACCCTGGGCAGGCACAGTTCCTGTGTCCATGGCCAGACACGGTGAACTGCACACCCTGCCATGTATGGTCTGCAGCTGTCCAACAAACTCCTGAGTAGGGCAGCTACATGGCAGAAATGTATGCATACACACACACACACGAACACACACACACACGCACACCATCAACACAGCTAGGGCACCTCCATACCTACACACACCACATCTGCAAAGGCCATTTAATAATGAACCCCCTAACCCACACACATGATGTCAACCAAACAGCTCAGCCTAGGCTACTGGCAAACCCACAACACACCCTGTGCATATGATGATACTTGTGCCACATCCCTGTCGTCCATACCATCAATGCAGGGACATGCTAATATGGTTCTGATGCACAGGGTGAATGTACTAAGGTTAGCAATGTAATGCTGTTTAACAGGTTGTCAGCTGGAATTATTAATGCTTACATGTCAGGGTGTGCAGCTGTCCAGCCATGATGCATTATAGCTGTTATTAACACTGACTGATTGTGGCCTCCATAATGTAGTCTGCTTATGTTCTAGGTGTCTGTGTCAGCAGGATGTTAGTCTGCTGTCCTTTCCTACAAAGGGTGTGGCACTTTGGTAACACATTGACTTTGTCATATCCCAGGTACAGCTGAACAGAAGTAACAGGTCTGTATAACAGTTACTGCATGTGCCACATGGCTGATAGGTCTGAGGGGTGTATACAGGTGAGTGCATGGTGGCTGATGTAAGCAGCTCTTCTACAGTGATCAGTGGTAAGTGTAATGGGTGGCACACACCAAATGTTTGTGAATAACAGTGAACTCATTTTGGCCAATGCAATTCCACCAAGATCAAATTGCCAAAACATCACATCATTAATAATCTGTCCACCAGTTTAATGTCATTGACAATGGTACTGGCAGGTATGTGTCCTCTTCCCCAATGTAGTGCAATCCTGGAGTTGGTAAACATAGCTGTGCTGGTGTGGGTGGGACAGACCCCACTTTTGAGGGTGTGGGGTGGCAAAGAACCACACACAGTGTGATTAACAACTACTGTTAACATAAACTGTACAGTATAACAGCACACTAAGCAGGGGATATGCACAATAACCCCAATGTGGGTGGCTGTGCCTACAACAACCACACCCAACTATATATACCAACTCCAGTATTGCTGTACAGTGGGGAAGAGGGCATTAACACATCCACTACTGGTTTTGATGGAATGAATTTCCACAAAATGATTGCTTTGAAATGTTACCTTTTGCCAGTTAGTCCTCAGACAAATGATCTTCTGGGACATATATTTTCTGCAAACTGAAGTAGGTCCCTTCACATAAACACACACTTATTTGGCAACACTGAGAGTAGAACCCCTACCTAGGTACTTATTGCTATTAATGTGTTTGGCCTTAATTGCACACACCATGGATCTTTTAAGGGTGAAGTGTGTCCCGAGCTTCCTGTTAAGTGAAGAACATCACCAGACCTTGTACAGTATGGTAATGGGGGATGTCCTGGGTGTTAATGAACAATACATATTATGACATACTGTCATATACACATTGACAAACACATACAGTCATAGACACATTTGACAGACCTGGGTTTAGCAGTGCTAACTACCTTGTCTGTGAGTCCATACTGTTACAGAGTTTTTGCACACAGCACATGCATCATTGGGCTGGATAGTGTAATCAGTTTTTGTATGGTTGATTGTGACAGTGGTCCTCATACAGTGGACCTTGAGACATGTACTGGGAGTACCATGGGGTAAAGACAGTATACTCAGCACCCACACCCCACAATGGATATTGTACTCACTGAAACCCATGATACTGGTCTGACATACCCACAATCACACATTGACCAGTACTGCAGTACAAACCCTTGTCTATCTAACCAGTGCTACTACAGGGATATGGATTTATTGCACATGCCACAGGGATAGTAGGGTAAGGGTTTGTCATGGCTCTCTTAATGTCAGCAACATTAAAATCCCCTATAATGTATGGCAAGGTTTAGTGTATTTGGAGAATGTGGCCTCAGAATGCTGACTCCTACAAATATGCACACTCACACAAAATTGCACACACACACACACACACACACACACACACACACACACACACACACACACACACACAAACACACACACACGCATACACACACACTCACATTTGCCAGGACTCAGAGGATAACCCACACCTATCTACCCATTTGCAGAACAGTGTTATGCTGGTACTGCAAGCTCTAGGTAAAGTGTAACAAGGTACATTTAATGTGAATTACAGCAGCAGCTGTTTCTAAGTATAGCAATGGGGGAGTGTAGTGGGTGAGAAGGCCCTCAGAGTATTTTCAACTAAAAGTTTACAAACACACAGACACTGTTATTCTCACTAATGCACACTGACACATTTGTCAGTACTGAGGTCCATAGGTGCAGGTGTTCCTAGGTGTGTACCGGGCTAATGTCCATGGAGAGATGAGAGGAGCAGGGCATGCAGATACACTGGTATCATGCCACCTGACATTTGTCAGCAGGCCATCTATCAACCGATGACACTTGCGTGATCCCCAGGCTGACAGTTAAATTCAACATCCAATCATCTGGTTTTCTCATGCAGAGGGCCAGTGAGGTGCTCCAACTGACATGTATGCAACATATATTGCATAACATGGCCAGTGTCTGGGTTAGGTAACTGTACCCAAGCATGTTCTGTTGACTGTGGTAGTCTGGTTGAGGTATTCATGGCATCTGGTGCATACAGAGTGGGGTTTCCTAGCTGTGGCATTCATAACACAGCTGGGCAGACATGTCAGTGTCAGTCAATCAGAGATTGCCTGTAAGCAGCCAAGATAGATACCTGACATCTGCACATCTGTACAGAGGACAGACAGAAATTAGCTAGCCAACAGGTTGTGCATTAGGATGAATGTTTTCACAGATAGACATCTGACACTGATAGGTATGACATTACTACATGACAGCAGTCCTGAATGACATGTCCTAAACACATAGTAGTCTACAGTTAATATCAACATATCAGATCGATATCCAATAGGAGATACTTAAAAACATACAGCTCAAGCACCAAGAACATGATAGTCAGTACTCAGTCCAGCTTTGCATGCAGGGGTGTGTGGTTCCAGTACAACAATCTGCAATCTACTCTAACTTGGAAAAGCACTGTTAAAAGTA